>NW_007191555.1:0-1255 GCF_000164805.1 Carlito syrichta
TAGTAAATCCCTACATAAACAAGTGTGTGTGTATATATATGGAGGGTGCCAAAAAAGTATGCCCAACTTAAGAAAGGAAAAAAAAACTATTAAAATTGTAATGCTCAATACATACTGATAACAAAAGATGAATCCCAGTTACATTTGACATCTGCAAGTACAAGAGCTGCTCAAAGTGATTCCCATCAGCATCCAGACACTTCTGATGATGGTGAACAACTGCAGGACTTGTTCCTGGGCAAGGCCTCCCAAATCTTCCTTTGTGCACATTACACACAGTCCCATGCATCTCAAACTTATCATGAACATGTGAAATTGTTAAGCATGTTGGAGGTTCTGTTGCATACTCACGCCTCCGTTGTCACACTTCCACAATGCTTTCAAATTTCAAATAACATTTCAAAGTGGTCTTGTGCACCTCTAAAAACCGTACTTCCACCATTTTCTTTGACTATACTGCCTACCGCATGGTGATCCTAACATTCATTTGATAAATGCTATCTCTTTATTGAACGACATACTAAACTTTGCTACCATAATTCAATTCAGCTTTGAAAAGTAATACATAGATAATATCCCTTAAAACATGTATATATTTTTTGTCCTCCCCCCCAGTATGTACTTGAATACAGGTTGTAAGCTTTGCAAAAGGTAGTTTCTTCTTAGATTAGTTAGGTGGGTGCCAAAAAGAAAACAGGTAATTTAAGGGACAAGAAAGTATTTTCAGAAGGTCTCCAGCAGTCAAGTTCTTGACATGAACAAACATGTCACAAGCTTACAGTGTTCCAACACATTACAAAAAGACTTGTGAGGTGTAGATGCATTCACCCTTGCATGATGACAGACACTCCCATGCATGGACAGAAAGATTTACAAAAACACACTGCTCTGCACAGTGCAGACCCCTCTGATAAGACTTTAAATCTTCCTGGAGGGAAGCACACTGGGGGAGGGGTTGAATGCAGCTTATTTTATTTAGCTTCTTATGTTAACAGATTAGAGAGCACCATAGCTCAGTTAGGTGCAAGCCACCCAGAAGTGACTACAGACTCAATGAGGCTTTAAACAACCTGGTAGGGAACCAGTGGTATTCACTCTTTCTTCCTCTGTGTAGACAAGAACAAAGTAGCTACCAGAAGCATGCCAGAGCTTATTCCAGGTAAAAATGCCAAGAAGCAGTGATAAACATTTTTTTTGTTACTTTTGTATTAATTGTTCATTAAAAATGGAGTCTTGCTCTGTCACTCAAATTGAG
>NW_007191556.1:0-854 GCF_000164805.1 Carlito syrichta
TGTTGGCAGCAAAGTCATTCAAGTAGCTGCATCCTGCAGCGACATTTTAAACACATTGTTCTCTGCCAAATCTGTTTAGAAGCACCAAGGCCATCCTCAAAACCTGATTCACAGTCCATTCTCTAGTCCATACTTAGAAAAAAAGCACGCTTTTAGGTTATGCTAGATAAACAAAAAAATGGCATTGGTGATTAAAACCATCCTGATTAATTTATCATATGTATTTAACTGACCCATCTCTAATTATGACTTCCCTGAGATTTTTTTTAGAGCTTTGTTTTCCCACCTAGTAGATCAAGCAATAGGAGAAGTAAAAGTACTGTTTAGTCAATATCCTAAGACACATCCATCAACCACTTTACATAGGGCAGCTCTCTCATTTCTCAGAGCTGAAAAAAAGTGTTATTTTTAAGATTCCATTATTATTTATTTATTTATTTACTTATTTATTTAGAGTTGGAGTCTCACTCTGTCACCCAGACTGGAGTGCAGTGGCCGCTCCCAGCCACCACAGCCTCGCCTGCTGGGCTCCGGCGATCCTTCTGCCTCAGTCTTCCAAGTAGCCGGAATTACAGGCATGCGCTACCACACCCGGCTGATTTTTTGCTTTATTGTAGAGATGAGGTCTCATTGCCCAAGCGGGTCTCAAACCCGTGGGCTCAGGCAATCCACTCGCCTCAGCCTCCCAAAGGCGTGGGATTACAGGCTGAGCCACCGAGCCCGGCTTAAGATTCCATTTTAAAAATAAAACAATGATATACGTAACCTCCGAAGGTAACAGATGTAAGAAATGACACAAAGAATGTCAGCCTTATCCTCTCTGGCATCTCCTATTAGAACAGCTTCTTCCTCAA
>NW_007191557.1:0-823 GCF_000164805.1 Carlito syrichta
AGGCCATCCTCAAACCTGATTCACAGTCCATTCTCTAGTCCATACTTAGAAAAAAAGCACGCTTTTAGGTTATGCTAGATAAACAAACAAAAAAATGGCATTGGTGATTAAAACCATCCTGATTAATTTATCATATGTATTTAACTGACCCATCTCTAATTATGACTTCCCTGAGATTTTTTTTAGAGCTTTGTTTTCCCACCTAGTAGATCAAGCAATAGGAGAAGAAAAAGTACTGTTTAGTCAATATCCTAAGACACATCCATCAACCACTTTACATAGGGCAGCTCTCTCATTTCTCAGAGCTGAAAAAAAGTGTTATTTTTAAGATTCCATTATTATTTATTTATTTATTAATTTACTTATTTATTTAGAGTTGGAGTCTCACTCTGTCACCCAGACTGGAGTGCAGTGGCCGCTCCCAGCCACCGCAGCCTCACCTGTTGGGCTCCGGCGATCCTTCTGCCTCAGCCTTCCAAGTAGCCGGAATTACAGGCATGCGCTACCACACCCGGCTGGTTTTTTGCTTTATTGTAGAGATGAGGTCTCATTGCCCAAGCGGGTCTCAAACCCGTGGGCTCAGGCAATCCACTCGCCTCAGCCTCCCAAAGGCGCGGGATTACAGGCTGAGCCACCGAGCCCGGCTTAAGATTCCATTTTAAAAATAAAACAATGATATACGTAACCTCCGAAGGTAACAGATGTAGGAAATGACACAAAGAATGTCAGCCTTATCCTCTCTGGCATCTCCTATTAGAACAGCTTCTTCCTCAACTCCTTCCTCCCCTTAGCCTACCCTTCACAACACCATTCTAAAATCTGT
>NW_007191558.1:0-702 GCF_000164805.1 Carlito syrichta
GCCTTTATCAGTGTAATGAGGTTTTGACAGATTCTCTTGGGTTTCAAGGTACACAATCATATCATCTGCAAAGAGAGATAAGTTGACTTTCTGTTTTCCTATTTGGATACCCCTGATTGCCTTCTCTTCTCTGATTGCTCGAGCCAGGACTTCCAATACTATGTTGAACAGGCAGGGTGAGAGTGGGCATACTTGTCTTGTTCCAGTTTTCATGGGAAATGGTTCTAATTTTTGTCCATTTAGGAGTATGCTCTCTGTGGGTTTCTCGTAGATGGCTTTTATTATTTTGAGGTATGTTCCCCATATGCCTAGATGTTCAAGGGTTTTTATCAAGAAGGGGTGCTGGATTTTATCCAAAGCTTTTTCTGCATCTAATAATATCATTATGTGGTTTTTGGTTTGACATCTGTTGATGTATTTAATAACATTTATGGTTTTGCGAATGTTGAACCAGCCTTGTATCCCAGGAATGAAGCCTACTTGGTCATGATGGATGATTTTTGAGATTTATTGCTGAATCTGGTTTGCTAGGATATTTTTGAGAATTTTAGCATCTATGTTTATCAAAGATATTGACCTGTCGTTCTCTTTCTTTGCTGGATCTTTACCTGGCTTGGGTATCAATGTGATGTTGGCTTCATAAAATGATTTGGGGAGCATACCATATTTTTCAATCGTCTGGAATACCTTCAGTAGGATTGG
>NW_007191559.1:0-862 GCF_000164805.1 Carlito syrichta
CAGGCAGGGTGAGAGTGGGCATACTGTCTGTTCCAGTTTTCATGGGAAATGGTTCTAATTTTTGTCCATTTAGGAGTATGCTCTCTGTGGGTTTCTCGTAGATGGCTTTTATTATTTTGAGGTATGTTCCCCATATGCCTAGATGTTCAAGGGTTTTTATCAAGAAGAGGTGCTGGATTTTATCCAAAGCTTTTTTCTGCATCTAATAATATCATTATGTGGTTTTTGGTTTGACATCTGTTGATGTATTTAATAACATTTATGGTTTTGCGAATGTTGAACCAGCCTTGTATCCCAGGAATGAAGCCTACTTGGTCATGATGGATGATTTTTGAGATTTATTGCTGAATCTGGTTTGCTAGGATATTTTTGAGAATTTTAGCATCTATGTTTATCAAAGATATTGACCTGTCGTTCTCTTTCTTTGCTGGATCTTTACCTGGCTTGGGTATCAATGTGATGTTGGCTTCATAAAATGATTTGGGGAGCATACCATATTTTTCAATCGTCTGGAATACCTTCAGTAGGATTGGTATCAGCTCCTCTTTAAATGTCTTGTAGAATTCTGCTGGAAAGCCATCTGGTCCAGGGCTTTTTTTTTTGTAGGAAGTTTTCTTATTATGTAGTCGATTTCCTTGATTGTTATTGGTTTATTTGGGATCTCAATTTCTTCTTCATCCAACTTAGGTAGGTTGTGTGATGTGAGAAAGTCCTCCATTTCCTTAAGGTTTTCAAGTTTGTTTCCATACACGTTTACATAGTAGTCTCTAAAGATCTTTTGTATTTCTTCAGGGTCAGATGAGACTTCATCTTTTGTGTTTCTCATTGTGCTTATTTGGTTTTTTTTTCTCGTTTTTTCTTG
>NW_007191560.1:0-1168 GCF_000164805.1 Carlito syrichta
GAGGTACAGAGCTAGTTAAGTCAGATGCCTAACCATCTGGATATCTAGTTAAGTCAGCTAGTTTCGAGACCTAGCTGGCCAGTTGCCTAGGTCGTTAATCAACTAGTTAAGTTAGCTAGCTAACCAGCTGACTAGTTAGTTTTGTCACCTCTTTACGTCAGTTGGCTAGCCAGCTCACTAGCTATTTAAAAAGCTAATTAAATCAGAATGCTAGATAGCTGGCTAGCTAGTTATTTCAGCTATTAAAGTCATATGGCTAGCTAGGTAGATAGGCAGTTAAGTCAGCTAGTTATGTCAGCTAGCCAGTTATTTGTCCGGTAGTTAAGTGGCCTAGATAGCCAGAGAGATAGCTATGTAGCTGGCTAGTTATTTCAGCTAGTAACATCAGCTGGCTTGCTGCATAGCTAGCTAGTTAAGTCAGCTGGTTAAGTCAGTTGGCTAGCTAGTTAAGTCAGTTTGATAAGTCAGCAGGCTAGAGAGCTGCCTTGCTGGGTTGCTAGCTAGTTAAGTAACCTAGTTATGTCAGCTAGCTAGAGAACTGGTTAGCTAGTAAGTTAGGTAGTTAAGTCAGCTGGCAAGCCAGGGGGATACATAAGTAGCTAGCTATTTTAGTCAGCTGGCTAGCCACCTGGTTACCTAGTGATGTCAGCTAGTTAAGTCAACTGGCAGCTAGTTAAGTCAGCTAGCTAGCTGTCTCACCAGCAGAGTGACTGGCTAATTAAACCAGCTGGCTATCCGACCATTCAGCCAGATGGAGGGCTATTTATTCTGTCTGGCTAGGGAGGTGGTCAGCCCACTAGCTAGCTAGCCAGCTGCCTAGCCAGCTAGCCAGCCAGCTATCTAGCTAGTCAAGCCAGATGGCTAGCCATGTAGACAATCATTTAGCTAGCTAGTTAAGTCAGCTGGCTAACCAGCTATCCAGCCCAGTTGCTAGTCAGCTAGTTAAGTCAACTAGCTAGACAACTAGCTTGTGAAGTAAGCTAACAAGTCAACTAAACATTCAGCTGGCTAGTGAAGTCAACTAGCTAGTCAGCTTGCTAGTCTGCTAGATAGTTTAGTCAATTAGCCAGCTAATTAGCCAGATAGCTAGCTAGTTAAGTCCGCAAGCTAGAGAGTTAGATAGCTTGTTTGCCAGCTATTTATGTCAGCTAGATAGCCAAGCTAGCTA
>NW_007191561.1:0-826 GCF_000164805.1 Carlito syrichta
CAAAATCAATTCTGGCTCTGCCTCTCCTCCCCAAAAGATACCAAGAGCCAATGGTGGTGGACTCGGAGAATCCACGG
Organism: Carlito syrichta; assembly: GCF_000164805.1. Lineage (NCBI taxonomy): Eukaryota > Metazoa > Chordata > Mammalia > Primates > Tarsiidae > Carlito > Carlito syrichta. Next base: position 78 of record NW_007191561.1, read on the forward strand.
GAGGAGCCGGGCCCCTACTCCCTCACCCGGTTAATGCTCACCATCCCTTCTGTCTTTGAACAGAAAGGGAGGAGATGTTGGGAGCCATTTTAAAAATAGCAATCATCTCATATAAGCCTTCTTCTTTGTCCTCCGAAAAGCCCGTGCGCGCCAAACCACAACACCCCTCCCACCTCCTCTCCTCATACCACCCACTACTCTTCCTCCTATCATAAGCCGCCACACGCCCTACTTCAGCCCGCCCCTCTTTGCTATGTATATAAGCAATCGCCTAACAATAAAATTTGGAGGCTTGATCAGAACACTGTCTTGCCTCCATTCTGCGTGTATCCTGTCTCTTTCTCTCTCTTGGTCTCTCTCTCTCTTTTCACCAGCAGCAGGTAGTCCTCCTCGTGCCCACGTTTTACTTGTCCCGCTGGTCGGGACACCCTTCCACCAAACTCAGATAATTACTTTTGACAAATGTTCTGCTTGAGCATAATGGAGTTACTCAAATGCTTTTAAAAATGACCACACTTAAAACAGTAAAACAATCTTTACAAAGTCAACCTAATAACACATCCTGGTGCACCCCTCTCCCCCAAACACACACCCATACAACCTCAGTGCATGCAGTCGACTTTCTTTTGGCCAATTGATAACAGATGGTAAGTTGGTGAATAAATATTTAATTTATGCAAGCAAAATCCTGATAGACTGAATTCCCGAGGCACACTGTATAGAAATATCTTTTTTTAAAAACTCCATTT
>NW_007191562.1:0-740 GCF_000164805.1 Carlito syrichta
CTCTTGTTATTTCAAAAACAGAGTCAAAGAAAGTGAAACTAAAATAGCCAATAAAACAGTCTTAAAATACCCAACAAATGGAAATATAATATTCAAAAGATAAAAATGGCAATAACAAATTAGTTCAACTAAAACCAGTATGTTCAACCAGAGTCCATCATAGGCCAGGGGGTGGTCAACCACCGAACGTTCCCTGCTCTGTGGGATGGACCACATGAGACCTGAGCTCTTGCAGGATGCCCTGAGACTTGAGTGGAGGACAAGATCAAAGCCAAGGTCCGTGCTGAGTTTTGGCTTCTTAAACACAGAATATCCTGTACAGTAAGCAAACTGGACTCCCTAATTCTTTTCCAAACTTGTTGCTGACAAACTACACCTTTTCCCTTCCTATACCAACAAAGTTTTTCTATTTTTAATCCAAGGGTAGACTGTATTTTTATCCTTAACAAATTATTTGATTAATTATTTCAGCCCAAGGATATCCAGAACCTATGATAAAGTGCTCTTCTTTTGCCTCCACATTTCTGGCAATTTACAAATGCCACCTTCTCTATCCTCCTCCAGATTCCTGGCAAAAACAAACAGGACACAACTTTCAAAATTACACTTGTAAAGGAACACATACATTCGTAATCATAGGAAAACATCTGCCTTTATTTTTACTGATTTTAGAGAAAGGAAAACATGCCCAGCCTGTTTCTCTGCTTTTGCAGAGTGAGACTTTCTCTGGAACCTACAAA
>NW_007191563.1:0-813 GCF_000164805.1 Carlito syrichta
TTCAAAAGATAAAAATGGCAATAACAAATTAGTTCAACTAAAACCCAGTATGTTCAACCAGAGTCCATCATAGGCCAGGGGGTGGTCAACCACCGAACGTTCCTGCTCTGTGGGATGGACCACATGAGACCTGAGCTCTTGCAGGATGCCCTGAGACTTGAGTGGAGGACAAGATCAAAGCCAAGGTCCGTGCTGAGTTTTGGCTTCTTAAACACAGAATATCCTGTACAGTAAGCAAACTGGACTCCCTAATTCTTTTCCAAACTTGTTGCTGACAAACTACACCTTTTCCCTTCCTATACCAACAAAGTTTTTCTATTTTTAATCCAAGGGTAGACTGTATTTTTATCCTTAACAAATTATTTGATTAATTATTTCAGCCCAAGGATATCCAGAACCTATGATAAAGTGCTCTTCTTTTGCCTCCACATTTCTGGCAATTTACAGATGCCACCTTCTCTATCCTCCTCCAGATTCCTGGCAAAAACAAACAGGACACAACTTTCAAAATTACACTTGTAAAGGAACACATACATTCGTAATCATAGGAAAACATCTGCCTTTATTTTTACTGATTTTAGAGAAAGGAAAACATGCCCAGCCAGTTTCTCTGCTTTTGCAGAGTGAGACTTTCTCTGGAACCTACAAAAGGAAGCTCCTCTGGCACTGTGGGAGGGGAGGTGGGCTGGTGAAAGGGACCTGGGGGGTATTCCTTGGGCTTTCTGGGCTGTCAGCAATGACAGTGAAGGCCAGATGTATCTGAGTAAGACACAAGAGGAACTGGCAATGTCCCCACAGGGATGTTTCCTCCTG
>NW_007191564.1:0-789 GCF_000164805.1 Carlito syrichta
TATGCCTCGGGAATGCAAAACATTCTATTTGGAGGTAGGTCTTTCAGGGTTTTGGTTGCAATAATTTAAATATTTATTCACCAACTTACTCTCTGTTGTAAATTGGCCAAAGGAAACCTGACTGTGGACTCTGATTCTTCCTAGAGACTGCGTAGGTCTCAGGCTATTCAAAGAATTACCCAAACATGGATATCAGACCAAATCATAACATTTATATCAACAATATGAATGACAAAATTAAAAAAGAAGAATTGAAGAGCTCCCTCTATGCCCTGTTTACCCAGTTTGGCCATGTGGTGGATATTGTGGCTTTAAAGACCATGAAGATAAGGGGCAGGCCTTTGTCATATTTAAGGAACTGGGCTCATCCACAAATGCTTTGAGGCAGTTACAAGGATTTCCATTTTATGGTAAACCAATGCGAATTCAGTATGCAAAAACAGATTCTGATATAATATCTAAAATGCTGGGCACTTTTGATGACACAGAAAAGAAAAAAGCTAAAACTGTGGAACAGATTGCAACAACTGCAAACAAAAATCCTGGCCAGGGAATGCCAAATTCAGCTAATACCCAAGGAAATACAAAACCAAATCCCCAAGTTCCCTGATTACCCTCCAAACTATATTTTATTCCTTAATAACTTACTAGAAGGGACTAATGAAATGATGTTATCCATGCTGCTTAATCAGTTCCCTGGTTTCAAGGAAGTACATTAGGTACCTGGGAGACATGACATTGCCTTTGCTGAATTTGAAAATGATGAAAAGGCTGGTACTGCCAGGGATG
>NW_007191565.1:0-1152 GCF_000164805.1 Carlito syrichta
CAGAATCCAAATCACAAAAATAAGAGCCCAGATACAGGATATAGAAGACAAAAATATCATAGAAAGCATCAACAAAACAAAAAGGTGGTTCTTTGAAAGAAGTAACAAGATTGATGGGCCTCTAGCCAGAATGACCATAAAAAGAGAGAAAATCTCAAATAATCACAATCAGAAATACAAAAGATCAAATCACAACTGACATCAAGGAAATACAAATGATTATCAGAGATTGCTATGTACACTTATATGAAAACAAACTTGATGACCTAAATGAAATGGAGGACTTTCTGACATCACACAATCTTCCCACATTGAAACAAGAAGACTAGGGACACTAAATAGACCAACAAAAACCCAGGAAAATGACTCTGTCATATGAAAACTATCTACCAAAAAAGGCCCTGAACTGGATGGCTGCCCAGCAGAATTCTACAAAATGTACAAGGAGGAGCTGATACCAATCATACTGAAAGTATTTCAGGCAACTGAGAAAGATGGAATTCTCCTCAAATCATTTTTAAAAAGCTAACATCACAATGATACAAAACCGGGTAAAGATCCAACAAAAAGGGAACTATAGGCCAAAATACCTTATGAACATAGACGCAAAAATCCTCAACAAGATTCTAGAAAATAGGACGCAAAAACACATCTTAAAAATCACCCACCATGACCAAGTAGGCTTCATTGCCAGGATGCAGGACTGGTTCAACATTCACAAGACCATAAATGTCATCAAATACATAGGCAGATGTAAAAACAAGAACCACATGATTATCTCATTAGCTGCAGAAAAAGTTTTTGATAAAATCCAGCATCCCTTCTTGATAAAAATCCTGAAACACCTAGGTATAGAAGGAACATACTTCAAAATAGTAAGTGCCATCTATGATAAACCCACAGCTAACAAAATGCTAAATGGACAGAAACTGGAAACATTTCCTTCAAAACTGGAACAAGACAAGGCTGCCCACCCTCACCCCTCTTGTTCAATATTGTGTTAGAAGTTCAAGCTCAGGCAATTAAACAAAAGAAGGAAATCAGGGGTATCCAAATAGGAAAAGAGGAAGTCAAGTTATCCCTCTTTGCTGATGATATGATCCTATACCTTGAAATCCAAGAGACTCTGTCAAACCTGCTTGCACTGATAAA
>NW_007191566.1:0-831 GCF_000164805.1 Carlito syrichta
TAGGACGCAAAAACACATCTTAAAAATCACCCACCATGACCAAGTAGGCTTCATTGCCAGGATGCAGGACTGGTTCAACATTCACAAGACCATAAATGTCATCAAATACATAGGCAGATGTAAAAACAAGAACCACATGATTATCTCATTAGCTGCAGAAAAAGTTTTTGATAAAATCCAGCATCCCTTCTTGATAAAAATCCTGAAACACCTAGGTATAGAAGGAACATACTTCAAAATAGTAAGTGCCATCTATGATAAACCCACAGCTAACAAAATGCTAAATGGACAGAAACTGGAAACATTTCCTTCAAAACTGGAACAAGACAAGGCTGCCCACCCTCACCCCTCTTGTTCAATATTGTGTTAGAAGTTCAAGCTCAGGCAATTAAACAAAAGAAGGAAATCAGGGGTATCCAAATAGGAAAAGAGGAAGTCAAGTTATCCCTCTTTGCTGATGATATGATCCTATACCTTGAAAATCCAAGAGACTCTGTCAAAAACCTGCTTGCACTGATAAAGAATTTGGCAAAGTCTTAGGGTACAATATAAATGTGTAAAATAAAGACAGTTGCAATCATAGACACCAACAACAAGCAGGCAGACACCCAACTAAAAAGCACGATCCCATTAACAATAGCCACAAAAAAAGAAATACCTCAGCATCTTCCTAATCAGGAAGTGAAAGACCTTGACAATGAGAACAAACACTACTCAAAGAAATCCAAAAGACACAAACAAATGGAAATATTCCATGCTCTTGGATAGGAAGAATCATATTGTAAGAATGTCATCCTACCAAAGCATCTACAGATTCACCCATACCCATTA
>NW_007191567.1:0-930 GCF_000164805.1 Carlito syrichta
ATAACATAGATAGCCCCTAAAGAGCGCTGCACATTTTGAAAAGCTCCTTCCCCGGGAAGATGCACATGCACAACAAGCCTCACAGAGGCCGTCTACGGTTATTCAGCAAGGCCAACGCGAGTGACTGCATTTCCTATCCTAGAAAAACGCCAAGGGGTAAAACGTTTCAGGGCTCAAACAGAAGGCAAGCACTGCTTTTCTACAAGTGAGTGTGTAGCACTCATTTCACTCAGTCTGACACCATTGACATGCTCATTCCTACATGTGAAGTATCGACATAACATGCTCGGCTATGCTCATTCAAGCCGTACCTTGAGAATCGTGTATTACACCGTACAGCACACAAGAATCAAACTACTGGAAAATACATCACAATGCAGTAAACATTTGACACAGCATTTCCCAAGCTGATGCACACTCACAGCCAGCAAGCCAAGCCTGTCAGCTATTCCTCGTAAATGCCAACGGAAGAGCAATGGCTTTGGATAGGAGACGGACAGGTCAAATCAAAAACACTTTAGAATTCAGTAGGTGAACAAATCATGCTTTCCCAAAGATGACAGCGAACCGGTCATGTCGCTCAGTGTGGCACCATGGAGTTGTGCACTTTGTATACAGGAAACGTTGCATCCAGCTCTGCTAGGCCTTTGCATTCAATGTAGGATAATACACGCTGAAAAACAGGGAGAATCAGGCGTCACGCCAAAGACCAAGCCACTATAATACTTGTTGCCCCCCCATTCAGTGACGTGCCGTTTGGAGGAATGTCTCCCATGGAAGACTGTTGTTTTCCGGAAAGCAAACAATGGCTCTCGGGCCTCGTTGGCAAATGAACCCGCAGAGCCATTGTATTCCGTGTGAGACGCCCGTGTCAAAAGAGAAAACTTTTCAGCATTCTCCGCTGAATGAAGCATGCTTGGCTACCCATGG
>NW_007191568.1:0-4670 GCF_000164805.1 Carlito syrichta
TGTCAGAAGAGCAATTCAGAATTCCCCCGGGTCACACATAATGCCTTCCCACAAGTAACTGTGAATGTCTCAGATCCCTCATTGTGGCACAGGGGAGATGAGCATTCCCGCATGGGAGAGGTTGACAAGCCGCACGCCAAAGCAGTCACCCTGTAGAGCGTAAGATACACGAAAGGGAACAAGTGGGAAGGAGGAATGACAGCACGCACACTCAGTGCCAGAACCTCACAGTGGAGCACACTTCTCACACAGCACTTTCCAAGGGAGACGGACATACAAAACAAGCACCACCAAGGCAGTCAGCTCTTTTCCGTCAATGCGTTTGGCAGAGCCATTGTGTATCCTCCCACACAAAAATTTGAAAGGGAGAAACATTTCAGAATGCACCCAGGGAATTCACCATGTAATGCCCTCTTGCTCCACTGTGGGGTTCCCATCGCCCCCTGGGTGGCAGCGTAGAGCTGCACATGGGCAAAGCGTGTCCCATGAGAGAACTCTTAGTTCAAACAGAGGCGCTCTGCACAGCCGAAGTCCAAATGAGAAGAAAACCGCGAGACTCAGACTCATGTGTTGCAGCATGCACCAAGTGAGAATAACATAGATAACCCCTAAAGAGCGCTGCACATTTTGAAAAGCTCCTTCCCCGGGAACATGCACATGCACAACAAGCCTCACAGAGGCCGTCTACGCTTATTCAGCAAGGCCAACGCGAGAGTGAATGCATTTCCTAGCCTAGAGAAACGCCAAGGGGTAAAACGATTCAGGGCTCAAACAGAAGGCAAGCACTGCTTTTCTACAAGTGAGTGTGTAGCACTCATTTCACTCAGTCTGACACCATTGACATGCTCATTCCTACATGTGAAGTATCGACATAACATGCTCGGCTATGCTCATTCAAGCCGTACCTTGAGAATCGTGTATTACACCGTACAGCACACAAGAATCAAACTACTGGAAAATACATCACAATGCAGTAAACATTTGACACAGCATTCCCCAAGCTGATGCACACTCACAGCCAGCAACCCAAGCCCGTCAGCTCTTCCTCGTAAATGCCAACGGAAGAGCAATGGCTTTGGATAGGAGACGGACAGGTCAAATCAAAAACACTTTAGAATTCAGTAGGTGAACAAATCATGCTTTCCCAAAGATGACAGCGAACCGGTCATGTCGCTCAGTGTGGCACCATGGAGTTGTGCACTTTGTATACAGGAAACGTTGCATACAGCTCTGCTAGGCCTTTGCATTCAATGTAGATAATACACGCTGAAAAACAGGGAGAATCAGGCGTCACGCCAAAGACCAAGCCACTGTAATACTTGTTGCCCCCCCATTCAGTGACGTGCCGTTTGGAGGAATGTCTCCCATGGAAGACTGTTGTTTTCCGGAAAGCAAACAATGGCTCTCGGGCCTCGTTGGCAAATGAACCCGCAGAGCCATTGTATTCCGTGTGAGACGCCCGTGTCAAAAGAGAAAACTTTTCAGCGTTCTCCGCTGAATGAAGCATGCTTGGCTACCCATGGCTGTGGAGATCTGGATCCAGTCAGTGCAGCAGCTGAAGTTGCACTCTGGTCACCAAATGCTCCCCGCCTAGTATAGTGCATAAACAGGAGAGCTCTGAGAATCAGGGAGGACAGCACGCACAAAGCCAGTGTATACAGACTGCCAATGAAGTGCAGTGCAGCGCAGGCTTCAATAGCGTGTCCCCAGGAAGACCCAGCATCACCCCCAGTGTAACAGAGGCTCTCCGTGCTTACTCGGCAATGAAAACGGCACAGCCTTGGTAGTCCTTATTAGGTTTAAACGCCATAGGGAAAAACAACTTAGAATTCTCCCCATCCACACATAATGCTCTCCGGCTCGTGACTGTGGAGCACTTGTGTCACTCATTGCGGCACTATGTCTTGCAGATTTCTCTCCGTGAAACACGGAGGTTTCACGCTCGTACGCAAAGGCCCTCTATGGAAAGGAACACAAATCAAGGGGAAAGAGTGAGAATGAGGTATTACAGCAGGCGGCAATGAAGAATAATAGTCACAGCAAAGAGGTGACACTGCAGCACACATTGGGCACAGACTTAAGCCAGGAAGGTGCCCGTGCAGCCCAGGCCTAAGAAAGGCCACTCTGACCAGCAATCCACAGTCTCATTGCCTTCCCTGACAGGAGAAGGTGTCAAGGAAGAGCAATTCAGAATTCCCCCGGGTCACACATAATGCCTTCCCACAAGTAACTGTGAATGTCTCAGATCCCTCATTGTGGCACAGGGGAGATGAGCATTCCCGCATGGGAGAGGTTGACAAGCCCCACGCCAAAGCAGTCACCCTGTAAAGCGTAAGATACACGAAAGGGAACAAGTGGGAAGGAGGAATGACAGCACGCACACTCAGTGCCAGAACCTCACAGTGGAGCACACTTCTCACACAGCACTTTCCAAGGGAGACGGACATACAAAACAAGCACCACCAAGGCAGTCAGCTCTTTTCCGTCAATGCGTTTGGCAGAGCCATTGTGTATCCTCCCACACAAAAATTTGAAAGGGAGAAACATTTCAGAATGCACCCAGGGAATTCACCATGTAATGCCCTCTTGCTCCACTGTGGGGTTCCCATCGCCCCCTGGGTGGCAGCGTAGAGCTGCACATGGGCAAAGCGTGTCCCATGAGAGAACTCTTAGTTCAAACAGAGGCGCTCTGCACAGCCGAAGTCCAAATGAGAAGAAAACCGCGAGACTCAGACTCATGTGTTGCAGCATGCACCAAGTGAGAATAACATAGATAACCCCTAAAGAGCGCTGCACATTTTGAAAAGCTCCTTCCCCGGGAAGATGCACATGCACAACAAGCCTCACAGAGGCCGTCTACGCTTATTCAGCAAGGCCAACGCGAGAGTGAATGCATTTCCTAGCCTAGAGAAACGCCAAGGGGTAAAACGTTTCAAGGCTCAAACAGAAGGCAAGCACTGCTTTTCTACAAGTGAGTGTGTAGCACTCATTTCACTCAGTCTGACACCATTGACATGCTCATTCCTACATGTGAAGTATCGACATAACATGCTCGGCTATGCTCATTCAGCCGTACCTTGAGAATCGTGTATTACACCGTACAGCACACAAGAATCAAACTACTGGAAAATACATCACAATGCAGTAAACATTTGACACAGCATTCCCCAAGCTGATGCACACTCACAGCCAGCAAGCCAAGCCTGTCAGCTCTTCCTCGTAAATGCCAACGGAAGAGCAATGGCTCTGGATAGGAGACGGATCAGGTCAAATCAAAAACACGTTAGAATTCAGTAGGTGAACAAATCATGCTTTCCCAAAGATGACAGCGAACCTGTCATGTCGCTCAGTGTGGCACCATGGAGTTGTGCACTTTGTATACAGGAAACGTTGCATACAGCTCTGCTAGGCCTTTGCATTCAATGTAGGATAATACACGCTGAAAAACAGGGAGAATCAGGCGTCACGCCAAAGACCAAGCCACTGAAATACTTGTTGCCCCCCCATTCAGTGACGTGCCGTTTGGAGGAATGTCTCCCATGGAAGACTGTTGTTTTCCGGAAAGCAAACAATGCCTCTCGGGCCTCGTTGGCAAATGAACCCGCAGAGCCATTGTATTCCGTGTGAGACGCCCGTGTCAAAAGAGAAAACTTTTCAGCATTCTCCGCTGAATGAAGCATGCTTGGCTACCCATGGCTGTGGAGATCTGGATCCAGTCAGTGCAGCAGCTGAAGTTGCACTCTGGTCACCAAATGCTCCCCGCCTAGTATAGTGCATATACAGGAGAGCTCTGAGAATCAGGGAGGAGAGCACGCACAAAGCCAGTGTATACAGACTGCCAATGAAGTGCAGTGCAGCGCAGGCTTCAATAGCGTGTCCCCAGGAAGACCCAGCTTCACCCCCAGTGTAACAGAGGCTCTCCGTGCTTACTCGGCAATGAAAACGGCACAGCCTTGGTAGTCCTTATTAGGTTTAAACGCCATAGGGAAAAACAACTTAGAATTCTCCCCATCCACACATAATGCTCTCCGGCTCGTGGAGCACTTGTGTCACTCATTGCGGCACTATGTCTTGCAGATTTCTCTCCGTGAAACACGGAGGTTTCACGCTCGTACGCAAAGGCCCTCTATGGAAAGGAACACAAATCAAGGGGAAAGAGTGAGAATGAGGTATTACAGCAGGCGGCAATGAAGAATAATAGTCACAGCAAAGAGGTGACACTGCAGCACACATTGGGCACAGACTTAAGCCAAGAAGGTGCCCGTGCACCCCAGGCCTAAGAAAGGCCACTCCGACCAGCAATCCACAGTCTCATTGCTTTCCCTAACAGGAGAGGGTGTCAAGAAAGAGCAATTCAGAATTCCCCCGGGTCACACATAATGCCTTCCCATAAGTAACTGTGAATGTCTCAGATCCCTCATTGTGGCACAGGGGAGATGAGCATTCCCGCATGGGAGAGGTTGACAAGCCGCACGCCAAAGCAGTCACCCTGTAGAGCGTAAGATACACGAAAGGGAACAAGTGGGAAGGAGGAATGACAGCACGCACACTCAGTGCCAGAACCTCACAGTGGAGCACACTTCTCACACAGCACTTTCCAAGGGAGACGGACATTCAAAACAAGCACCACCAAGGCAGTCAGCTCTTTTCCGTCAATGCGTTGGCAGAGC
>NW_007191569.1:0-990 GCF_000164805.1 Carlito syrichta
AATGCAAAGGCCTAGCAGAGCTGTATGCAACGTTTCCTGTATACAAAAGTGCACAACTCCATGGTGCCACACTGAGCGACATGACCGGTTCGCTGTCATCTTTGGGAAAGCATGATTTGTTCACTACTGAATTCTAAAGTGTTTTTGATTTGACCTGTCCGTCTCCTATCCAAAGCCATTGCTCTTCCGTTGGCATTTACGAGGAAGAGCTGACAGGCTTGGCTTGCTGGCTGTGAGTGTGCATCAGCTTGGGGAATGTTGTGTCAAATGTTTACTGCATTGTGATGTATTTTCCAGTAGTTTGATTCTTGTGTGCTGTACGGTGTAATACACGATTCTCAAGGTACGGCTTGAATGAGCATAGCCGAGCATGTTATGTCGATACTTCACATGTAGGAATGAGCATGTCAATGGTGTCAGACTGAGTGAAATGAGTGCTACACACTCACTTGTAGAAAAGCAGTGCTTGCCTTCTGTTTGAGCCCTGAAACGTTTTACCCCTTGGCGTTTCTCTAGGCTAGGAAATGCAGTCACTCTCGCGTTGGCCTTGCTGAATAAGCGTAGACGGCCTCTGTGAGGCTTGTTGTGCATGTGCATCTTCCCGGGGAAGGAGCTTTTCAAAATGTGCAGCGCTCTTTAGGGGCTATCTATGTTATTCTCACTTGGTGCATGCTGCAACACATGAGTCTGAGTCTCGCGGTTTTCTTCTCATTTGGACTTCGGCTGTGCAGAGCGCCTCTGTTTGAACTAAGAGTTCTCTCATGGGACACGCTTTGCCCATGTGCAGCTCTACGCTGCCACCCAGGGGGCGGATGGGAACCCCACAGTGGAGCAAGAAGGCATTACTTGGTGAATTCCCTGGGTGCATTCTGAAATGTTTCTCCCTTTCACCTTTTTGTGTGGGAGGATACACAAATTGCTCTGCCAAACGCATTGACTGACAAGACCTGACTGCCTTGGTGGTGCTTGTTTTGAATGTCCGTCTCCCTT
>NW_007191570.1:0-843 GCF_000164805.1 Carlito syrichta
TGTTCTAATAATATGGGGTACAATTCAGGATTAGGTACATAAGTGGTCATCGTACTGGTGAAGTTTAGGTATCCCATTGATCCTCACACTGCCTGGTTTGGAATAAGCTACACTTATTGATCTTATGTGCCCTCCTCCCTCGACAGTGTTCTGCTACTGCCAATCACTAAGAAAAAGCATCAGAAGGTTCTCAAAATAATTCAAATGTCACCTGTAATCTCACATCCCAAACACGCTCAGCAGTACGAAATGCTGTAATCATGGTTTACTGAAACAGCAGATGCCTAGAGCCAATTCTCATTGAAGATTTGTTTTTACATCTTTTATGTGACGAAATTTGAAAGAGGTGCTTCCAAAACACAAAATTAATGAGATGGAGTTCTCTGTAAAACAAACAAACAAACAAACAAACAACAGCAAAAAAAAAAAAACTGACAGGTAAATTTTGGGGAAATCTTAATTATTCTTCACTTATACTATTTCTCTTTTTTATATTCAGAAGAATGCTATAACTACTTGTCAGATTCAAAAGACAAACAATAACTTCTAACTACATGTTGGATTTTTAAAGTCAACAAAAAAGACCCTTGACTGATCGTTCACTCATTCATTTGTTCAACAAATAATTTTATGCAAAATTAAACAGGAGGATCTAAAGCAGAAGGATTGCCAGCACAGCTGTATACTAACCTGCAAAAGAGTGAAACTCCAACTCAAAAAAAAAAAAAGACAGAAAAGCTTAGGACCTGATGACTTCACAACTGAATTCTGCCAAGCAGTTAAAGTACTAATATTAGTTTTATTCAACGCTTTAAAAAGATGGAAGTGTAGGGAATAATTTCA
>NW_007191571.1:0-915 GCF_000164805.1 Carlito syrichta
CACTGCCTGGTTTGGATAAGCTACACTTATTGATCTTATGTGCCCTCCTCCCTCGACAGTGTTCTGCTACTGCCAATCACTAAGAAAAGGCATCAGAAGGTTCTCAAAATAATTCAAATGTCACCTGTAATCTCACATCCCAAACACGCTCAGCAGTACGAAATGCTGTAATCATGGTTTACTGAAACAGCAGATGCCTAGAGCCAATTCTCATTGAAGATTTGTTTTTACATCTTTTATGTGACGAAATTTGAAAGAGGTGCTTCCAAAACACAAAATTAATGAGATGGAGTTCTCTGTAAAACAAACAAACAAACAAACAACAGCAAAAAAAAAAAAACTGACAGGTAAATTTTGGGGAAATCTTAATTATTCTTCACTTATACTATTTCTCTTTTTTATATTCAGAAGAATGCTATAACTACTTGTCAGATTCAAAAGACAAACAATAACTTCTAACTACATGTTGGATTTTTAAAGTCAACAAAAAAGACCCTTTACTGATCGTTCACTCATTCATTTATTCAACAAATAATTTTATGCAAAATTAAACAGGAGGATCTAAAGCAGAAGGATTGCCAGCACAGCTGTATACTAACCTGCAAAAGAGTGAAACTCCAACTCAAAAAAAAAAAAAAGACAGAAAAGCTTAGGACCTGATGACTTCACAACTGAATTCTGCCAAGCAGTTAAAGTACTAATATTAGTTTTATTCAAACGCTTTAAAAAGATGGAAGTGTAGGGAATAATTTCAATTTCACTATATGAGGCCAGAATTACTCTGATAGCAAACAGACAAAGACACAGAAAGGAAAAAAAAAAGACACTACAGACCATATCACTTATGACACAGGCATAACATATTTAGCAGATGCTAGCAAATTGAATTCACATACATTTTAGCTTATAGTTAAA
>NW_007191572.1:0-755 GCF_000164805.1 Carlito syrichta
CAGAAGAACGTAACATAATTGCTTTAGAAGGCTTATTTTCCAAATTAGCTTTGTAGACTGTAAACTGATATTTGGTTCTGAAGAATTTCCAACATGGAAAACATCTTGAGAATAACAAGAATAGCTTGATATTTGGCCTCTCAGAGAGTTTCATCTTCCAGAAGACCCGCTCTGAAGGTATATTTGTTAGTGTGTATAACTTATTCTTTCCCAAAACTAGTTTTTACCTATGGAATATTGGAAATGGCATAAAAACCTCTTCAATTTGCCCAAACTACTTTTTGCCTATCTTTTGTTATTGGTGCATTCTCTTAGTTGCCCAAGTTTCAAGTTTACACATCCATAAATCACCTGAAGTTTTTGTCCATCTAGTCTACTCTTTGACAATGACACATAGAGCTGCTAAAATCTTTTTTGTATTGTTGTAGGAGAGACGTTTTAAAGAAAGAAAGTAGCTGTCCCCAACTTGAACATCTTTCCTACTTTCTTATTGTATGTTTCTTATTCACAACCACTATATTTTCTCTCTCATTATAGTACTTTTCTTCTAGTCAATCTAGGAACATCTTTCCTTATGACATTACTTACAATATAGGATTTAAATTTTATTATATTTATATATATATATAGTCTTATACATTTAATACATTTTATTTTATTCTTTTTAATAGTATTGTATTAAAACACTGATAATTAACAACTGTCATTCATTTTTATTATATTCATTAAACAGTATTTTCTTTTGGGCTGATAGG
>NW_007191573.1:0-5175 GCF_000164805.1 Carlito syrichta
CACTTCTATGAAAGTAGTATCAGATGACACTAATAAGGATAGTAGTATCAGATGACAGTAGTAAGGCAAGTAGTATCAGATGACACTAGGAAGTCAAGTAGTATCAGACGACACTAAAAAGGCAAGTAGTATCACATGACACTAATATGGCAAGTAGTATTCCACAACACTAATAGGGCAAGAATAAATAAGGGACACTAATAAGGTAAGTAGTTTCAGGTGACACTAAGAAGGCATGTTGTATCAACCGACCCTAATAAGGCAAGTAGTATCAGACGGCAATAATAAGGCAAGTAGTAGCAGACGACACTAATAAGGCAAGTAGTATCAGACGACACTAATAAGGCAAGTAGTTTGAGACGACAATATAAGGTAAGCAGTATGAGATGACTCTAATAAGGCAAGTAGAATCAAATGACACTATTAAGGCAAGGAGTATCAGACGACACTAGTAAGGCATGTAGTATCAGACGACACTGGGAAGTCAAGTAGTATCAGACGACACTAATAAGGCAAGTGGTATCAGATGACACTAATGCGGCAAGTGTTATCATAAGACACTAATAAGGCAACTGGTATCAGACGACACTAATGAGGCAAGTAGAATCAGACGACACTAATAAGGCATGTAGTATGAGATGACACTAATAAGGCAAGAAGTATCAGGCGACACTAATAAGTCAAGTAGTAACAGATGACAGTAAAAAGGCAAGTAGTATCATAAGACACGTATAAGGCGTGTAGTATCATAAGACATTAATAAGGAAACTAGTATCATAAGACACTAATTAGGCAAGTAGTATCACACGACACTAATAAGGCAAGTAGTACCAGACGAAACTACTAAGGCAAGTAGTATCATAAGACATTAATAAGGCAATTGCTATCAGACGACACTAATAAGGCAAGCAGTATCATAAGACATTAATAAGGCAAGTAGCACCATAAGACCTTATTGAAGTAAATAGTATCATAAGACACTAATAAGACAAGTAGTATCAGACAGTACTAATAAGACAAGTAGTATCATAAGACACTAATAAGTCAAGTAGTATCACAAGACACTAAGAAGGAAAGTAGTATCATAAGCAACTAATAAGGAAATTAGAATCATAAGACACTAATAAGTCAAGTAGTAACATAAGACACTATTAAGACAAGTAGTATCATAAGACACTAATAAGGAAAATAGTATCATAAGAAACTAATAAGAATAGTATCAGACGACAATAATAAGGCATATAGTATCAGACGACACTATTAAGGCAAGTAGTATCAGACGACAATAACAAGATAAGTAGCATGAGACGACAATAATAAGGCAAGTAGTATCAGAAGACACTAATAAGGCTAGTAGTATCACATGACACTAAGAAGGCAAGTAGTATCATAAGACACTAATAAGGTAAGCAGTATCAGAAGACACTAATAAGGCAAGTTGTTTCAGACGACACTATTAAGGCAAGTAATATCATAAGACACTAATAAGGCAATTGCTATCAGACGACACTAATAAGGCAAGTAGTATCATAAGACACTAATAAGGCAAGTAGTGCCATAAGACACTCTTAAACTAAGTAGGATCATAGGACACTACTATTTCAAGTAGTAACAGACGACACTAATAAGGGAAGTAGTATCAGACGAAACTAATAAGGCAATTAGTATCATAAGATGGTAATAAGGCAAGTAATATCAGACAACACGAATAAGTAAGTAGTATCAGACAAAACTAATAAGGCAAGTGTTATCACAAGACACTAATAAGGCAAGTGGTATCAGACGATACTAATAATGCAAGTAATATCATAAGACATAAGTCAAGAAGTACCATAAGACCCTATTATATTAAATAGTATCATAATACATTAATAAGACAAGTAGTATCAGACAACACTACTAAGGCAAGTTGTAACATAAGACACTAATAAGTCATTTAGTACCATAAGACACGAATAAGGAAAGTAGTATCATAAGCAACTAATAAGGAAAGAAGTATCATAAGACAGTAATATGTCAAGTAGTAACATAAGACACGATTAAGACAAGTAGTTTTATAAGACACTAATAAGGAAAGTATTATCATAAGACACTAATAAAGCAAGTACTATCAGACGACACTAATAAGGCAAATAGTATCAGTCGTCACTTCTAAGGCAAGTAGTATCAAACGACACTAATTAGGCTAGTAGTATCAGACGTCAGTAGTAAGGCAAGAAGTATCAGATGACACTAGGAAGTCAAGTAGTATCAGACGACACTAATAAGTCAAGTAGTATCAGACGACACTAATATGGCAAGTAGTATAACATGACATTAATATGACAAGAAGTATCAGAGGACACTCATAAGGCAAGTAGTTTAAGATGACACTAAAAAGGCATGTACTATCAATGACACTAATAAGGCAAGCAGTATTAGATGGCAATAATATGGCAAGTAGTATCAGACGACACTAATAAGGCAAGTAGTATCAGACGACATTAATAAGGCATGTAGTATGAGAAGACACTAATAAGGCAAGTAGTATCAGACGACACTAATAAGTCAAGTAGTATCAGATGACACTAAAAAGGCAAGTAGTATCATAAGACACTGATAAGACGTGTAGTATCATAAGACACTAAAAAGGTAACTAGTATCATAAGACAGTAATAATGTGAGTACTATCAGACGACATTAATAAGGCAAGTATTCTCAGACGACACTAATAAGGAAAGTAGTATCATAAGACACTAATTAGGCAAGTGCTATCAGACAACACTAATAAGGCAAGTAGTATCATAAGACACGAATAAGGCAAGTAGCACTATAAGACCCTATTAAAGTATAGTATCAGACGACACTAACAAGGCAAGCTGTATCAGATGACACTAATAAGGCAAGTAATATCAGACGACATCTACGGCAAGTAGTATCAGACGACAGTAGTAATGCAAGTAGTATCAGACGACACTAACAAGTCAATTAGTATCAGACGACACTAATAAGGCAAGTAGTATCAGACGACACTAGTAAGGAAAGTAGTATCAGATGACACTAGGAAGGCAAGTAGTATCAGACGACACTATAGGCAAGTAATATCAGACGAAATGATAAGGCTAGGAGTATCTCACGACAATAATATGGCAAATAGTATCAGATGTCACTTTTAAGGAAAGTTGTATCAGACGACACTGATAAGGCATGTAGTATCTAACATCACTACTAAGCAACTATTATCAGACGACATTAATAAGGCAAGAAGTATCAGACAACTCTAATAAGGCAAGTAGTATCAGATGACACTAACAAGGCAAGTAGTATTAGATAACACTATAAAGGCAAGTAATATCACATGACACTAATAAGGCAATTAGTATCATAAGAATGCAATAAGGCACGTAGTATCATAAGACACTAATAAGGAAAGTAGAATCAGACGACACTAATAAAGCAATTAGTATCATAAGACACTAATAAATCAAGTAGTACTATAAGACACTATTGAGACAAGTAGTATCAGAAGACAATTATAAGTCAAGTAGTAACATAAGAGAATAATAAAGCAAGTAGTAGGAGACGACACTAATAAGGCAAGTAGTATCAGACGACACTAATAAGGCAAGTAGTATCATAAGACACTAATAAGGCAAGTGTTATCAGATTACACTGATAAGGCAAGAAGTATCATGAGAAAATAAGGCAAGTAGCAAGGAGTAGCAGACGGCACTAATAAGGCAAGGAGTATCAGATGACACTAATAAAATAAGTAGTATCAGACGGCACTAATAATGCAAAGAGTATCAGATGGCACTAGTACGGAAAGGAGAATCAGATGGCACTAAGAAGGCAAGTAGCATCAGACAGAACTAGGGAGACAAGTAGTATCAGACGGCACTCACAAGGCAAGTAGTATCAGATGTCACTAACAAGTTAAGTAATATCAGATGGCACTAACAAGGCACGTAGTATCAGACGGCACTAACAAGGCAAGTAGTATCAGACCGCACCAGCAAGGTAAGTAATAACAGATGACACTAACATGGCAAGTAGTATCAGACAATACTAAGATGGCAAATAATATTAGATGACACTAAGTAGGCAAATAATATCACACGACACTAAGATGGCAAGTAGTATCAGACGGCACTAAGAACACAAGATGGCAAATAGCCCCTTGCTAGTATCGTCAAATAGCCTCTGACGATACTAATAAGGTAAGTAGTATCAAATCGCACTAAGAGGGCAAGTAGTATCAGAGGACACTAAGAAGGCAAGTTGTAATAGACAGCACTAAGAAGCCAAGTAGTGTCTCACGGCACTAATAAGGCAAGTATTACCCAACACCACTAATAAGGCAAGGAGTATCAGACGGAAATAATCAGACGGAAATGATAAGGTAAGGTGTATCAGATTGCACTAATAAGTCAAGGAGTATCAGACAGCAGTAACAAGGCCCAGAAGTATCAGAAGGCACTAATAAGGCATGAAGTATCAGATGGAACTAATAAGACAAGAGGAATCAGACGGCACTAATAACGCAAGGAATATAAGATGGCAATAATAAGGCAACAAGAATCAGAAGCACTAATAAGGCAAGGAGTATCAGACTGTATTTATATGGAAAGGAGTAACAGACGGCACTACTAAGGCAAGTAGTATAAGACAGCACTAAAAAGGCAAGGAGTATCAGACGGCAATAAAAAGACTAGGAGTATCAGATGGCATTAATAAGGCATGGAGTATCAGACGACATTAATAAGGCATGGAGTATCTGACGGTACTAATAACTCAAGTAGTATCTGATGACGCTATAAGGCAAGTAGTATATGACAGCACTAACAAGGTAAGTAGTATCAGATGGCAAAATAAGGCTTCTAGTATCAGAAGGCACTAATAAGGCAAGTAATATCAGATGGCACTAATAAGCCAAGGAGTATCAGATGCCACTAATAAGGCAAGGAGTATCAAACTGCAGAAATACAGCAAGGAGTATCAGACGGCACTCACAAGGCAAGTAAAATCAGATGGCACTAAAAGGCAAGGAATATCAGATGGCACTAACAAGCTAAGTAGTGTCAGACGAAAATAAGAAGGAAAGTAGTATCAGACGACACAAAGAAGGCAAGTATCATCAGAAGACACTAAGAAGGAAATTTAGTATCGGACGACAATAGGAAGACAAGTAGTATC
>NW_007191574.1:0-876 GCF_000164805.1 Carlito syrichta
ACTGCTGGTGCCACTCTTGTTTCCCGGAGTCAGGAGAGCCTTCAACTCCCCTTAGATTCACAGACCCCAGAATGGAGCAGCCTGTGGCCCCAACATGTCACCAATATTTGGTGAAGCGGGCCTCTGCCGCTGTTCATGGGACAAGCTTGGTAACAGAGGGGTTGCCGCTCTTAGAAGCTCAGTCCCTCCCCAGGACTCAGGCTTTGTTGATAGGCTCAGTCTGGATCCCCAGCTTCCTTTTCTCAGGGTGGGGTTCTCCATGGAGATATTTTGTTTCTCAGTACACGTGGGCCACTGGCCAACTTGCCACTCAACCTCACAGGTCAGTGTGGACCCTAGGGAACGAAGGCATGCTTGAAGTCCTAATCCAGCTTACTCTTCTAAGGACAGAATGCATGTCTATCAAATGTGTTTGCTGTTGTTTTCTGCACAGTAAAAATTTTCCCATCGAACATGGGAAAGCTGCCTAGAAAAAGATGGCACCCGCAGTAGCTTGTGATGTAGGGTGCATCTATATTAGATACAATGTAGAATTTGCAAGTCATGCTTATGAAAATTATGGAGCAACATGGAAACATGCTTATTATATACTTTTAAGTGGAGAAACCCAGATTCAAAATTATACATATATTATGATTACAGCTACGCTTACTTATGATTTTACTTGCAAAGGAATAATCAGATAACATAATGGCAGTGTTAGGACAAGGATCATGAGTTACAGTAGAGAATAAATTTTTTCAAAAGTGTATTAACAATGTAATTAAGACTTAATATTTACCAAATTGCTACCAACTATTAAACATTGCAAAGGCTTCCTATTCTTTAAACAGTCACCAATTCCAGTAATAAATTTTTGCACATCTGATTACCAAA
>NW_007191575.1:0-596 GCF_000164805.1 Carlito syrichta
CTTTGCTCTTCAAAACTCTCGATGAGAACTTGCTGGTTTGAGAAATTCAGAATACATAGAGAAACATTAGTCTCCATGAGTAAGACAAAAACTTTTTAGCAATCATACAAAGATTTCAATAGACATTTAACAAAACAAGGCATATGGCTGGCACGCAAGTAGTAAGAAGATGCTCAACAACATGAATCATCAGGGAAATCCAAGTTCACAGCCCAGCACTTGCAAGAAGACCTTCTGCAGTCTCAACCTTTGGTTTGTTTTGCTTTTAGTTATTTATTTTTTCTGAATAGGCACAGACTTAAGGGCAAAGGAGACATGCTCCTCATCCTTGGAAAAAAAAAATCTACATAAACTATTTGAAACTTTTCTATGTGGGAGATTTTCCTCTTCTTCTTTGCCAGTAACTAATTTTGACACTTAAACAAATTGTTCCACCTGATTAAGTCCTAATTTCCTCATCTGAAAAATGATAGACTTGAATGAGACAATCCCTAAGTTTCTTTTAAACTGTTAACTTTAAACATGTTATGCATAAGAGAGACAAGAGAAATAAAACAAGAAAGAGAGAAAGAGAAATTATAATAGTTTTTGTTGTT
>NW_007191576.1:0-783 GCF_000164805.1 Carlito syrichta
ATTTAAATTTAAGGGTTTATTGAATATTTGAATAAATATAAATCACCTTGGACCAAAATGTGGATGTTAACTAAAAGGTAAGAGATAGGTATAGTCTTTCTGATTACTCTATCCTAAGGCAATAATCCTGACAAAGGAACAAGATGTATCTATCTACTGTAAGGAACTAGAAAACCAAACAAAATACATGAAACACAAGTTGTTACACATTGGAAAAAAATAGCAAAGCACTATTTTCACAAAGAGGAAGAAAAAAAAAGAGGTGCCCTCTAAAATTAATTCAGCTTACTGCCTGTAGTTTCCACATCACCACACAGAGTAAAAAAAGAACAAGCAGAACTTGCATTTTTGTCAGATCAAGAAAACAGATATCAGGAATGTGAAGGCAGTTAGAATGTGTGCAGCAGGATACTGTATGAGAAGGAGCTATACAAAAATCAAGCCAAAAAACTTTCAGAGTTCCCATGAGCCTTTTGCTGTGTTCCAATCTTTTCCTGCATGAGAATACATTTCTTCAAAGTCAAAAAATAACCACCAGAGAATTCTCTGTGGTCAAACAGAACATGGAATAGTTCATAATCTTGTCAGTGCACATGGAAAAATCTCTAAATAGATATTAGGAAGAAACTTCAGATGAGTATTACCTCAATAACATCCGTACGTGGGCTATAGTAGACTTGGAGTAATGCCTGCTCTGGAGGACAAGAGGTAGACAAGAAGTTAGCCTCTAGAGTGTCAAAGTGATTCAAAGAAGCATGAAAACTCAATTATATATCTAAACAA
>NW_007191577.1:0-860 GCF_000164805.1 Carlito syrichta
ATATTTGAATAAATATAAATCACCTTGGACCAAAATGTGGATGTAAACTAAAAGGTAAGAGATAGGTATAGTCTTTCTGATTACTCTAGCCTAAGGCAATAATCCTGACAAAGGAACAAGATGTATCTATCTACTGTAAGGAACTAGAAAACCAAACAAAATACATGAAACACAAGTTGTTACACATTGGAAAAAAATAGCAAAGCACTATTTTCACAAAGAGGAAGAAAAAAAAAGAGGTGCCCTCTAAAATTAATTCAGCTTACTGCCTGTAGTTTCCACATCACCACAGAGTAAAAAAAGAACAAGCAGAACTTGCATTTTTGTCAGATCAAGAAAACAGATATCAGGAATGTGAAGGCAGTTAGAATGTGTGCAGCAGGATACTGTATGAGAAGGAGCTATACAAAAATCAAGCCAAAAAACCTTCAGAGTTCCCATGAGCCTTTTGCTGTGTTCCAATCTTTTCCTGCATGAGAATACATTTCTTCAAAGTCAAAAAATAACCACCAGAGAATTCTCTGTGGTCAAACAGAACATGGAATAGTTCATAATCTTGTCAGTGCACATGGAAAAATCTCTAAATAGATATTAGGAAGAAACTTCAGATGAGTATTACCTCAATAACATCCGTACGTGGGCTATAGTAGACTTGGAGTAATGCCTGCTCTGGAGGACAAGAGGTAGACAAGAAGTTAGCCTCTAGAGTGTCAAAGTGATTCAAAGAAGCATGAAACTCAATTATATATCTAAACAAACACCAAAATTCCTCAAGAAATTCTACAATTAAATTAAGATCTAACACCTATTCAGAATTGCCTGACACTTAAAAAAATCAGACAAATGATCCATAGAGAGAA
>NW_007191578.1:0-895 GCF_000164805.1 Carlito syrichta
ATGAATATTTGCATGCCTAACCTGGAATTTTATCCCAAATATTTAAAATTAAAAAACATACAAAATGTTATATATATATTATATATAAGCATTTATCATTATACATACTCAGCAGACATAATTTTAAATGAAAATTAAATTTTTTAGAAGCAACAGGTCAAAAAATATATTTTCTGATATATTTTTTCTGCAGACTATAAAAAAGTAAGAGACTCTTTTACTTGGTATTTGTTTAGTAGGCAAATCTCTATTAAAGCAAATAAATTTAATTACTCTAAAAAATAACACCAATATCTTGTCTGCTTCACGATTTTTATTCAAAAACTAAAATCATCTTTCCATCCACTGCCTAGATATTCATATAAATATTCTCGAAGTGTTTTTGAGATTTCCAGATCTAATTTTTATGGCATACATGAAAATGAACAAGGGCAGTATTATTCATAGAAACTATTCACCAAATAACTAAAACAGTATGAAAACATAATAATTAGATAAATTAATTCTTTGCAATTGAGGCTAGCAGTGTGAAATTGCTGCAGTGGCAATATTTAAAAAAATTTCAACTATGTTTTCCTTTCCTCAAAAAACATTATTTTGCAACATAGTTTCACTGACATGTTATTGAAACTTTGGGGAAATCTTTAAAGAAGGTAAAGACAAATTTTTCAAAGCTGGGTATTAGAGAATAGACCTGTCAAAGTGATTAATCCTTTTATTTATTTATTTAAATTAATTAGTTTATTTATTATAAAGATGTGGGGTACAACTCAGGCTAGGTATACAAACATTGATCATGCAGGTACCCTTTTTATGAGGCATGTCCTTCCCTCCCCCACCTGCTAGTCCCACCCACATTCCCTGACAGTTTTCTGCTACTGTCAATCATCTTCCC
>NW_007191579.1:0-824 GCF_000164805.1 Carlito syrichta
TTTTACACAATGAACAAGTATTGCTTCCATAATAAAGTTTGTGTAATTCCTTTCTACTCTAGCCAGACTGAACTTCTGTCACTTAGCGATGGTGTTCTCATCTCTCACAGCCAAGGTTTTGCAGATGCTGGTGGTCCCCCAGCCACTCACACCACAAGCCTTGCTCTCTGCCTGACTGATGTGTGTACGCCTTCGGAGTCACCTCCATTGGGAGGCCTTCCTTGATAGCACTTTCCCAGCTCTGCATCATGGATAAGGGAGGGTTTCTCCCTGCACTCCCAGAGCACCGAACTCGGAATAAGCCATCATGGTTGCCCAAGTATCTGCCTTTCCCAAGAGAACAAGCTCTTAAGGCTAGAGATTGGGTGCGAACACATAATATCTCAACCCAGTCGAATACTGTAGAAAATTTTCTTTAAGGGAAAACAATGTTATTCAAGTAAAAAATTGAGTTTTGAAGATAACATTTTCGAAGAGTCAAAAAAAGTCTACAAAAGAGACATAGGTGAAGGAATCGAAAAATACAAAAAAAAAAAAAAACCCAAAAAGCAAAAACAAAATTCTCTTTTGAAGTGTGGCCCCCATGTAGTACACGTGGAATTTGTTTCTCCGCATCAAATGATAAAACAACATTTTTATCTGGAAGTTTTGAGATGGTTGCATCATGATTTGAAGAAGAAATGTCCAGAGTTGTGACAAACAGGTGAGTGATTCTTCTGCCATGATCACACTGAGTTTTCAGCAGTTTTTGACCAACAAACAGGGGTGTGATCCTGTGCCCCATCCTTCCTATTCACCTGATTTAACCTCAGGCATCTTTTTAT
>NW_007191580.1:0-1124 GCF_000164805.1 Carlito syrichta
CGCTCTCTGCCTGACTGATGTGTGTACGCCTTCAGAGTCACCTCCATTGGGAGGCCTTCCTTGATAGCACTTTCCCAGCTCTGCACCATGGATAAGGGAGGGTTTCTCCCTGCACTCCCAGAGCACCGAACTCGGAATAAGCCATCATGGTTGCCCAAGTATCTGCCTTTCCCAAGAGAACAAGCTCTTAAGGTTAGAGATTGGGTGCGAACACATAATATCTCAACCCAGTCGAATACTGTAGAAAATTTTCTTTAAGGGAAAACAATGTTATTCAAGTAAAAAATTGAGTTTTGAAGATAACATTTTCGAAGAGTCAAAAAAAGTCTACAAAAGAGACATAGGTGAAGGAATCGAAAAATACAAAAAAAAAAAAAAACCCAAAAAGCAAAAACAAAATTCTCTTTTGAAGTGTGGCCCCCATGTAGTACACGTGGAATTTGTTTCTCCGCATCAAATGATAAAACAACATTTTTATCTGGAAGTTTTGAGATGGTTGCATCATGATTTGAAGAAGAAATGTCCAGAGTTGTGACAAACAGGTGAGTGATTCTTCTGCCATGATCACACTGAGTTTTCAGCAGTTTTTGACCAACAAACAGGGGTGTGATCCTGTGCCCCATCCTTCCTATTCACCTGATTTAACCTCAGGCATCTTTTTATTGTTTCCCAGGATGAAAAAAGTCCTCAAATGGAAAGAGGTGAAGGGAAGAGGGAAGAGGTGAAGCAAACAAAACAAAACAAAACCAGCAGAAGCAAAAAAGTCATTAAAATTGATGAGTTTAAAAACTGATTTGAGCAGTGGCAAAAGTTCTTGACAGGCATATTGCATCAAACAGAGAGCACTTTGAACATGTAAGAACAAATCACAATTTTTTATAAGTGAATTCAGGTTTGGGGGTGTCCTTTTTAGTATGTGATTTAAACTATTATAGAGAAAATAATTATGTCACTCAACAGATATTACCCAAAATGAAACTTTTGGCTCTTATTTATATATTTATCATTGACCTGCTTCCCAAAGGATTTGAGAAGGCTTCGTTTTTTCTTACATTTTACTAACTGTATTTTAAATTTTCATTTGAGTAGAAACTTTTACTTGAAGGAATCCTGACACCTCACAG
>NW_007191581.1:0-1228 GCF_000164805.1 Carlito syrichta
GAAATCAAGCATTTAAATGATTTTTAATAGAATATCAAAGGAATGAAGAAGGTTCACTTTCTTTCCTTCCTTCTTTATTTTCTTTAGTCAAACAATTTTCTTAAGAACTTGCTATTGAACTAACTGAAAGTAGAGCAGCGGACAATCAGAAAATGTTTAACCATCATGGAGTTTGCAGACTATTAGAGAATAATCATATTAAGTAACAACCTTATCATGAATGCTGTGTAAGGAAAAACCTTCAGGAAACTTCCTGGAGTGGTATCTAAAGTGAACATTGAGAGAGAAAAGGAACTGATCAGGTAAAAGGGAGATGAAGGGTATAATGAACAGAGGTGTGCTGAAGTGTGCAAGTTGGGGGAATGCAATTCCCAATGTCAAACCAAAGCAAAATGACTAAATCCTCTTCCAGGCACAAGCATACATATATGCACATATTGACACACATACAACATATTTACAATATATATTTATAATATACTCTGGCTGCACTATAAAAAGTTACTTCTCAAACCAAGGAATAGATTTTTTTGTAGATTAAAATATTCACCCAACACTATTCAGAAAAAAAAGTCAAAGAAAAAGAGAGGGAGGCAGGAAGGGAAAGATAAAGAAAGAAAGCAAAAAGAAAGAAAGAAAAAGAAAGAAAGAAGAAAGAAAAACAGCATGATGACACTAAAAACAGGGTTTTAGTGATATAGGCATTGATTTGTTTACTCTTAAAAGTAAAACCTTACTTTGAGTCTTCCTTCAAACAAGCAGGAAAACACAGTGTAATGGAATGAACAACAGCCTAGCATTTGTAGCTGGCCCTCATAAAATTGAAATTAGTCCCTGGAGGGTAAAGGAAGTATTTAAATTTCTGTTTAAAAGAATTGACCTCCCAAAGTGCAAGCAGGGTTTTGACAGATTCTCCTGGATTTTCAAGGTATTGGATATATCAGGAAAGAGGGATAACTTGGCTTTCTCTTTTCCTATTTGGATACCCCTGATTTCCTTCTCTTTTCTAATTGCCTGAGCTAGGACTTCCAACACAATATTAAACAAGAGGGATGAGAGTGGACAACCTTGTCTTGTTCATTCCTACATAACAACAACAAGCAGACAGAGACCCAAATAAAAAGCACAATCCCATTCACAATATCCACCAAAAAAATGGAATACCTAGACATCTTCCTAACCAGAGAAGTGAAAGACCTTTACAATGAGAATTACAAAAACATCGCTC
>NW_007191582.1:0-814 GCF_000164805.1 Carlito syrichta
TTTGTTTACTCTTATAGTAAAACCTTACTTTGAGTCTTCCTTCAAACAAGCAGGAAAACACAGTGTAATGGAATGAACAACAGCCTAGCATTTGTAGCTGGCCCTCATAAAATTGAAATTAGTCCCTGGAGGGTAAAGGAAGTATTTAAATTTCTGTTTAAAAGAATTGACCTCCCAAAGTGCAAGCAGGGTTTTGACAGATTCTCCTGGATTTTCAAGGTATTGGATATATCAGGAAAGAGGGATAATTTGGCTTTCTCTTTTCCTATTTGGATACCCCTGATTTCCTTCTCTTTTCTAATTGCCTGAGCTAGGACTTCCAACACAATATTAAACAAGAGGGATGAGAGTGGACAACCTTGTCTTGTTCATTCCTACTTAACAACAACAAGCAGACAGAGACCCAAATAAAAAGCACAATCCCATTCACAATATCCACCAAAAAAATGGAATACCTAGACATCTTCCTAACCAGAGAAGTGAAAGACCTTTACAATGAGAATTACAAAACATCGCTCAAAGAAATCCAAGAAGACACAAACAAATGGAAAAATATTCCATGCTCATGGATAGGAAGAATCAACATTTTTAAGATGTCCATCCTACAAAAGGCAATCTACAGATTCAATGCAATACCCATTAAGTTACCAACATCATTTTTTCTCAGACCTGTAAATGACAATGCAGAAATTTATATGAAAACATAAATGACCACAAATAGCCAAAACAATCCTTAGCAAAAGAAACAAAGCAGGAGGTATCACGCTTCCTGACTTCAAACTTTACTATAAGCCTACAGTAATCAAACAGCCTG
>NW_007191583.1:0-738 GCF_000164805.1 Carlito syrichta
GAGCCTTTTGCTGTGTTCCAATCTTTTCCTGCATGAGAATACATTTCTTCAAAGTCAAAAAATAACCACCAGAGAATTCTCTGTGGTCAAACAGAACATGGAATAGTTCATAATCTTGTCAGTGCACATGGAAAAATCTCTAAATAGATATTAGGAAGAAACTTCAGATGAGTATTACCTCAATAACATCCGTACTTGGGCTATAGTAGACTTGGAGTAATGCCTGCTCTGGAGGACAAGAGGTAGACAAGAAGTTAGCCTCTAGAGTGTCAAAGTGATTCAAAGAAGCATGAAAACTCAATTATATATCTAAACAAACACCAAAATTCCTCAAGAAAATTCTACAATTAAATTAAGATCTAACACCTATTCAAAAATTGCCTGACACTTAAAAAAATCAGACAAATGATCCATAGAGAGAAGAAAAATTAAGAAACAGCTTCAGAAATTATAGAGAAAAATAGAACTAGTAGATAATGCTAACAGATAATTTTCTTTTTGATTGGGATCTTATGCTTTTCATATCTTGTGAGAAAGACAAATTCATGTGCTTTTGGTTATGTTTTCAAGAATGTTTGTATAGAGAGAAACGTTGGTGATAAAGACATTTTCTCCCTTATGAGCAAACAATGTCTGTTTATAGCTTTAAAATAAAGAGACCCTGAGCCAGCATGTTCGAGACCCACCTGGGCAATTTGGCAAGACCTCATCTCTACAATACATCAAAAACTAGCCGGG
>NW_007191584.1:0-753 GCF_000164805.1 Carlito syrichta
CGTTAGCCAGCTGGCTAGACAGCTGACTTAACAAGCTGACATCTGCAAATAGCCACATGCCAAGCCAGCTGACTTAATTAGCAAGCTACCTATGTATCCTGCTGGCTTGCCAACTGACTAAAGTACCTAGCTACCTAGCTATCAAGCTGACTAGCGAGTTGACTTAACTAGGTGAGCTAACTAGCTAGCCAACTGAATTAACGAGATGACTAAACTAGTTGGCTACCTAAATAACTAGCTGACTTTATTACCTGAAATAAATAGCTAGCTACCTACGTAGCAATCTAGCTAGCTAGCAGACTTAGCTAGCTGACTTACCTAGCTAGCTAGCTGACATAACCAGCTGACTTAACAAACTACCTTGCTAGCCTGCTGAATTCACTAGCTGAAATAACTAGATACCCAGCTGTCAAGTCATCTGAGTTAACTAGCTTTTAAACTAGGTAGCAAGCTGGCTAGCCAACTGACTTATCTAGGTAAATTAACTAGCAAGCCAGATGGCTAGCCAGCTGACTTACCTAGATAGCTACCATGATAGGCAGCTAACTAGCCAGGTGACTTAACTAACTGACTTAACTAGCTAGCCATCTGACATAACTAGCTGACTTAAATATAAAGCTACCTAGCTAGCCAGCTGATTTAAATAGCTGACGTACAAGCTAGCAAGCTATCTAGTCAGCTGCTTGGCCAGCTGACTTACTAGCTGGCTTAACCAGCTAGACAGCTGGCTATTCAGCTGACTTAACTATCTGA
>NW_007191585.1:0-1125 GCF_000164805.1 Carlito syrichta
AAACATCCGAGCAGCCAACAGACATATGAAGAAATGTTCAACTTCACTAATCATCAGGGAGATGCAAATCAAAACCACACTGAGATACCACCCAACTCCAGTCAGAATGGCAATTATAAACAACTCAAAAAAATAACAGCTGCTGGAGAGGGTGTGGAGAAAAGGGAACACTTCTACACTGTTGGTGGGAGTGTAAATTAGTGCAACCTCTGTGGAAAGCAGTGTGGCGATTCCTAAAAGCTCTAAATACCTACCTCCCATATGACCCCGCAATTCCCCTACTGGGAATATATCCGGAAGAACACAAATCACTCTACAAAAAAGATACCTGCACACGTATGTTTATCGCAGCATTGTTCACAATAGCAAGAACCTGGAAGCAACCATGCTGCCCACCAAAAGAGGATTGGATTAGAAAAATGTGGTACATATACACGATGGAATACTACACAGCCATAAGAAAGAATAAAATCATGAATTTTGCAGCAACCTGGAGGGAATTAGAGTCTATAATACTGAGTGACCTCTCACAAAAGCAAAGGTCCGAGTATCATATGTTCTCACTCATATAATGGACCTTGAACATCCAATCTATTACTATAAGAAAATGACTGACAGTAGTGGGAAACTATGGGGGGGAGGGAGATGGGATTAATGAGCAAATATCTGTCTGGGGATGGGGAAGCACCTCTAATCAATAGGGTGCCTGAATGAAACGTATTTGTATATCTAACCCTTAACTGTACCCCACAACATCATAATAAAAAAAATTGATTATTAAAAAAATAATAATAAACTCCAAACAACAGAGAAGTCTAGCGAAATAAAGAAGATTTATCCTCAACCCCATCACCCCTAAAAGAACAGTATTGCGTGAATATTTCTGGTTTGTTTTTAAACACATACATTTTAACTGTACAATATTGTCAGAGCTGCTTCACAAAAAGATGGCTTTGAAACCTACCTGGAGAAACAAGGCTGGAACACACAGAAACAATGCTCACATCTGAGGTTTAGCCTATGTGAAGAACTGTTTCGGTTCCTGATATGTCCTCAGAAATGAAGTACAACTTCAGGAGTGTGGAAGGGATGATCGAAGGACAGGCCTATGTGTCCTTTTTTCTG
>NW_007191586.1:0-828 GCF_000164805.1 Carlito syrichta
TGGATCCACCTGGATGCCCACACCTCCACTGCCTCATTCCCAAGTGTCGAACCAAACACTCCTCTGAGGGGCTGCCTCAGGGAAAGGTGGGGCATGACTCCCAAACCTTCGGGTGGGTGGGGATGGCTGGGCTACTCACACCTGTCTCCTCGACATTCAGGGAGGCTGAGATGGTAAGATGGCCAGAGCCCAGGATATCGAGACCAGGCTGGACAGCATAGCAAGTCCCCATCTTGACCCCAAGCAAAACCCAGAAAAGCTTGGGTGAGGGCAGGCCTTGGCAGGAGAATTACCTCCGACCCAGAGTTCAAGACCAGGCAGGAAGACCAGGATGTCAACCAAATGGAAAGCTTGTGATAACAGCAGTTTGGGGGGCCCAGGCCAAGAGGATGGCCCAAGTTGAATGGTTTGAGAGTAGCCTGGACAGCCTGGTAAGGAAAGACAAGAAAGAAAGAAAGAAAGAAAGAAAGAAAGAAAGAAAGAAAGAAAGAAAGAAAGAAAGAAAGAAAGAAAGAAAGAAAGAAATCCATTCTACTCCAAAACTTCTGCCCTCAGTCCTTCCCATGTGAGGGTCCCCCAAGGTCAGACTCTCCAGTCCAACTTCCCCTAAATGGCTGCCCATGCTTTGGTGCAGTAGTTCTCGAGGCAGCCTGGCTGGGTTCCTGCTGGTCGTGGTGGTGCATGCCTTTCATTCCACCACCTCGGAAGGCTGGGGAAAGCTTGCCTGAGCCCAGCAGTCCGAGGCTGTGTGGGCCCGGAGTAGGCCACCTCCCTCCAGCCTGGGCGATGGGTGAGACCTCGACTCAAAGATAAAAAGGAACCAAAAGA
>NW_007191587.1:0-1232 GCF_000164805.1 Carlito syrichta
CTACAATAAAAATCAAAAAAATCAGCCGGGCGTGGTAGCACGAGCCTGTAATTCCGGCTACTCGGAAGGCTGAGGTGAAGGATCGCCGGAGGGCGACAGAGTGAGACTCCAACTCAAAAAAAAAAGCTCACACTTGATATGGAAGTGAAAACCTGTCAAACTGTTTATAATATGTTAATGTGAACTTAGAATAAATATGATAGGGTATCCGATGTCCCCTTTCTAGTGTAAGAAATAATAGAGCTATGAAAAATATACATATGTGTGTGTCAAAAATTTTGCTTTTATGTGGTTTTTATGCATCTTGAATAATAACTCTGCCTAGAAATAACTGCATTTCATGTTTGATATATTTCTATGCTCATGGATTTCCTTTTGAAGTCAGTCAGCCACAGTAAAATTTAAAATTTCAGTGTTTGTAATTTGATATAGGAATAAATGTAAATAACGTTGGCTCAAAATTTGGATGTTAACTAAAAGAAAAGAGATAGGAGCCGGGCTCCGTGGCTCAGCCTATAATCTCGCGCTTGGGAGGCCGAGGTGAGTGGATTGCCTGAGCCCGTGGGTTCGAGAACCACCTGGGCAACTTGGCAAGATCTCATCTCCACAATAAACCCAAACTTAGCCGGGCGTGGTAGCGCGAGCCTGTCGTTCCAGCTACTCGGAAGGCTGAGGCGGAAGGAGCGCCGGAGCCCAGCAGGTCCAGGCTGCGGTGGTTGGGAGCAGCCACTGCACTCCAGTCTGGGCGACAGAGCGAGACTCCAACTCAAAAAGAAAGAAAGAAAGAAAAGAGATCGGCACCGCCTTTCTGACTGATTACTCTAGTCTCAGACAGTAATCTAGAACAAGAAACACGACGTATCTATCTACTGTAAGCAACTAGGAAACCCAAGAAAACATATGTAACAAAAGTTGCTACATATTGGAAACAAATATCAAATCACTACTGTTACAAAGAGAAAGAAAAACAATGAGATGAGCTCTAAAATTACGTCAGCTTCCTGCCTGCAGTTTTCAGGTCACCACACAGAGTAAAACAAACAAACAAACAAGCCTAACTTACATTATTGTAAGATTAAGAAAAAATACATCAGAGTAGAGGAAGTTGAAGGCAATTAGAATTTGTGGAGCAGAATACTGTAGAGAAGGAGCTATAGAAAAATTGAGATTCAGAAACCTTCACAGAGTTCCCATGAGCCTTTGACTGAGTTCTAATCTGTTCCTATGTGAGA
>NW_007191587.1:2523-4301 GCF_000164805.1 Carlito syrichta
TGAGTTGGATTCTCACTCCGTCACCCAGACTGGATTCAGTGGTATGCTCTCAGCCATCACAGCCTTGACCTTTTGGGTCCAGCGTTCTTTCCGCCTCCGCCTTCCAAGTAACCGGAACTACGGGCCCGTCCTACCATGCCCGTCTAATTTTTGATTTATTACAGAGGTGAGTTCTCGCCAAGATGCATGGGTGTGTCTCAAACGCTCGGACTCAGGCAATCCACTCGCCTTGGCCTCCCAAAGTGCTGAGATTACAGGCTGAGCCATTGATCCTGGCCCACAAATGATTCTTAAGTGGTAAGTTCACTAAAGGATGCCAGACATAAAAACAACTTTTTAATTAAATTACATAAAATTCTAATTCACAAAATCATTAAGACACAAAACAGATCAGTGAATATCAGAAGCCAACGTTAGAAAGAAGAATGGACTGCGATAGGGATTTAGGGTGCTAGAACATTGTATATTATGATTTCTCTAGTGGCTACGTCATTGTATGCATTTGTGACAATCCAAATTGTTCAATTAAAATTGACGAAACAATCTGTCAGATATCTCTCAATATAACTGACTTAAAATTGTCAATGCATTATTATTTAAAGGACAAATAATTTTTAAGAACCTGAGAATTCAGAATTTAACAATACCCCCAAATTATTAAATAATGAGTAAATACTCTTCAATTGTTTAGACCACATTGAATTTTACATAGGTCTCAATTTTTAATTTTTTTATTTTTACTTATGGGTACATGAATTATATGATAGATTCATAAATATTTGGGGCACATGCGATGTTGGATATAGGCATACAATGTTTAATCATCAAATCAGTGCACTTGGGGTGTGTATCACCTCAAGCATTTATTATTTCTTTATGAAAAATGTATTCTAATTCCACTCTTTTCGGTATTTTAAAATAGACAATGTTGTTTTTTATAGCCAGCCTTTTTCAATTGAATACTAGGTCTTATTCATTCTAATTATATTTTTGTACACATTTGCAGACTATTGATTAGACTTTTTTTCTCACATGAGCTAGACCTGCGGGACAGACAAGGATCATATTTCCTTGTTTGTGTTTTATGATTAAAGAGTAGCGATTTTGGTAATAGACACAACCAAAAATCCCATAGATTAATTTTCAAGTAGAAAGTTCTTATACTCATGTGTCATTATTACAGCTTCTATTAATGACAATATTTTCTTTCCTAGATTCCACCACAAAAGAAGAAAGAAAAAGTTTTGGGGATCAAGTCTGAAAGAACAACATGGTTGTTCATTGCCTCTTCCTATTTAGAAAACACCTCCAAAAACACATACACATGTACACGTGTGCTACATGCATATACATGTATAGTCACATGCCCTCAAGATAAAGAATACTGTAGTATATACATTTGATCTTATCTAAGAGATCAATACTTTTGAGATACAGTCTAAATTCATACATGATCTTTAAAAAATATTTCTTGCCGAACTCGGTGCCTCAGCCTGTGATCCCCGTGCTTTGGAAGGCCGAGGTGAGTGGATTGCCAGAGCGCGCGGGTTCGAGGCCCGCCTGAGAAACTTGGCAAGACCTCATCTCTACAGAAAATCAAAAAAGTACCCGGGCGTGGTAGCGTGTGCCTGTAGTTCCAGCTACTTGGAAGACTGATGTGGAAGGATCGCCGGAGCCCAGCAGGTCGAGGCTGCAGTGGCCGGAAGCAGCCACTGCCCTCCAGTCTGGATGACAGAGTGAGACTCCAACTTAAAAATAAATAAATATAATAAAAAATA
>NW_007191588.1:0-4457 GCF_000164805.1 Carlito syrichta
GCAAAATACAATAAATTCTTTAAGTTCATTTACAGTGAAAATAATCTGAAAAAGAAAGGGATATAACCGAAGACACATTTGATGACGTAAATGCCCCATTGATGTGTGCCTTGTGTTTTCCATATTTTGAAAGTGCTTTAAAAAGTCTAGTAGCATGCCCATACCATACAATTCTTTCATCTAAAGTATTAAAACTGTAGCTTCTAGTCTATTTATGAAATTGTGCAATAATCACCACAATCTAATTTTAATTTTTTTTTTGAGTTGGAGTCTCATTCTGTCGCCCAGACTGGAGTGCAGTGGCCGCTCCCGGCCACCGCAGCCTCGACCTCCTGGGCTCCAGCAATCCTTCCACCTCAGCCTTCCAAGTAGCTGGAATTAGAGGCATGCACTACCACGCTGGGCTGATTTTTTGATTTACTGTAGAGATGAAGTCTAGCTGCCCAGGAGGGTCTCGAACCCGCTGGCTCAGGCAATCCGCTCACCTCAGCCTCCCAAGGCGCGGGATTACAGTTGTCTCTAAAATTCAAATATGTTTAGAATGGATCATATTTAATTGTATATATTGTTTCCCCAGAAGCTCGCTAGAACCTAAAACAAGAAATACAAAGAAAACAAAAGGGATGTGGAGTTTGCTGAACAGACACTACCATGTGCATTTCAAGGAGGTATTCTTAAAGTCGTGAACAACTGACCTTTTGACCCCAAACTGTAAGGAAAGCATGTACTCTCCCTGCCACATGGAAATCTTGGAACTGATCCTGGTAATTTACACTCATAATTTTGATAACTTTTATAGATTAGTGTATTGTATTAATTTAATGATTTTGCTTTTTATTGCACATTCTATTTGGGATCTCACCTCCCAGGCATTTACAATCCCATGCCATTGGGTTTTATCCTCCTAGTTTTATATTGGGTACTAACTCTGAAGGCAAAAGGAAAACAGTAAAATGGTTTCTCAAAAAATTAAAAATAAAGCTATTATTTGATCCAGAAATCCCACTTTAGGGTATATATATATATTCAAAAAATAAAATAAAATCAGTATCTAAAAGCAATATCAGCACTCTTACAGTCATTGCAGCTTTATTTTTATAGTCAAGACTTGGAAATAATCTAAGTGTCCACCATGAATGAATCAATAAAGAAAATGCAACACATGTATGCACGGGAGCGCGTGCGTGCGAGCGCACACACACAGCGGAAAACTGTTTACCACAGATTTTAAAAATAAGAAAATATTTTCTTATGTGTGATAACATGGGTGAACCTGCAGGACATCATACTAAGTAAAAAATGAAAGAAAAAGCTAAAATTATAGAAGAAAAGGGTAGAATGGTGATTGCCAGCAGCTGGTGGAGAGGCATAGGAATGGGAAGATGTGCTTCAAATGTGCTCATTCAACCGGGGACCTTTGACAACTACTTTAATACTATAATAAATGATTGAGAGCAGCAGGAAACTGGGGAAGGTAGTGGGGCAGGTAGGTGTGATTTACAGTAGTAGAAATGGGGAAGGGTGGGATAACTCATCAATAAGGGTACCTGCACAATGAATATTTGTGTACCTAACTCTGAATTGCACCCCACAATGTTGAAATGAAAACAAAAAATTACGTTAAAAAAGTAGTTAGCCAGGCTCAGTGGCTCAGCCTGTAATCCCACGCCTTTGGGAGGCTGAGGTGAGTGGATTGCCTGAGCCCGCGGGTTCGAGACCCGCCTGGGCAGCGAGACCTCATCTCTACAATAAATCAAAAAATCAGCCGGGCTTGGTAGCGCATGCCTGTAATTCCGGCTACTCGGAAGGCTGAGGCAGAAGGATCCCCGAGCCCAGAAGGTCGAGGCTGCGGTGGCCGGGAGCGGACACTGCACTCCAGTCTGGGCGGCAGAGTGAGACGCCAACTCAAAAAAAAAAAAAAAAAAGTTGAAATTTAGTATGGCAAGTTCCCTGGTTCTCTGAGATCTTACAACTTTTAAAAATACACTGACAAAGCTGGGCTCGGTGGCTCAGCCTATAATCCCGCGCTTTTGGACAGGCTGAGGTGAGTTGATTGCCTGAGCCCGTGGGTTCGAGACCCTCCTGGGCAACTTGACATGGCCGCATCTCTACAATAAATTAAAAAAAAAAAAAATCAGCCGGCGTGGTAGCGCGCGCCTATAGTTCCAGCTACTTGGAAGGCTGAGGCGGAAGGATCGCTGGAGCCCAGCAGGCGAGGCTGCGGTGGCCGGGAGCAGCCACTGCACTCCAGTCTGGGCGACAGAGTGAGACTCCAACTCAAAAATAAAAATAAAAAGGAATAAAGAAATAAAAATACACTGACAAAACATTGAAGTAAGAGCATGCTTATAAATATAAAAACAAGAAATTGACTTTTTATGCAACAAAAATGCGAATTGATAGTCTTTACATAGGCAGGATTGTGTTTGATATGTGGCTCAGCCTGTAATCCCATGCCTTTGGGAGGCTGAGGTGAGTGGATTGCCTGAGCCCGCGGGTTCGAGACCCACCTGGACAGGCGACACCTCATCTCTACAATAAAAATCAAAAAAATCAGCCGGGCGTGGTAGCACGAGCCTGTAATTCCGGCTACTCGGAAGGCTGAGGCGGAAGGAGCGCCGGAGCCCAGCAGGTCCAGGCTGCGGTGGTTGGGAGCAGCCACTGCACTCCAGTCTGGGCGACAGAGCGAGACTCCAACTCAAAAAGAAAGAAAGAAAGAAAAGAGATCGGCACCGCCTTTCTGACTGATTACTCTAGTCTCAGACAGTAATCTAGAACAAGAAACACGACGTATCTATCTACTGTAAGCAACTAGGAAACCCAACAAAACATATGTAACAAAAGTTGCTACATATTGGAAACAAATATCAAATCACTACTGTTACAAAGAGAAAGAAAAACAATGAGGTGAGCTCTAAAATTACGTCAGCTTCCTGCCTGCAGTTTTCAGGTCACCACACAGAGTAAAACAAACAAACAAACAAACAAGCCTAACTTACATTATTGTAAGATTAAGAAAAAATACATCAGAGTAGAGGAAGTTGAAGGCAATTAGAATTTGTGGAGCAGAAGACTGTAGGAGAAGGAGCTATAGAAAAATTGAGATTCAGAAACCTTCACAGAGTTCCCATGAGCCTTTGACTGAGTTCTAATCTGTTCCTATGTGAGGAGAAATTTCTTCAAAGCCAGAAAATCACAATCAGAGAGCAATAGTCTAAAAAATTCCCTGCGTACAAACAGAACAGGGAATACTTCATGTTTTTGTCAGTGCAAATGGAAAGGTCTCCATATAGATATTGGAAAGAACATTTAGATGAATATTACCTCAGTAGCATCAGTATTTGGGCTATACTAGACTTGTAGTAATGCCTGCTCTGAGGACAAGAGGTAGAGAAGTCAACCTCTAGAGTGCCAATTTTTTTCTAAGAAACATGAAAATTCCATTATATATCTAAAGAAAGTCCAACATTCCTCAAAATAAATCCTACAATTAAATTAAATCTAACATCTAGTCAAAAATCGCCTGACTTTCAAAAAATCAGACACATATGATCTATAGAGAGGAGAAAAATCAATAAACAGCTTTAGAAATTATAGAGAAAAATTGGAACTAGTAGATAATGCTAGCAGATAATTTTCTTTCTCATTGGTCTCTTATGCTTTTCACATATCTTGTGAGCAAGACACACTGGTTTTTGTTATGATTTTTAAGAATGTTTTCTACAGAGAACAGCTTTGGTGATACAGACTTTTCCTCCATAAGTAGCAAATAATAAGTCTGTTTACAGCTTTAAAATAAAGAGACAGTGTCTCCCTCCAGAGCAAAATGCAGAAATCCTGAATGTCTGGTAAATTTTTTAAAATGTCTCACGCTAGGGCAGAGCAGATGGGCTTACTGTCCATTACAAGAGATTCAAGTTTTCTGATTCAAGGTTTATCTCCTGTGGATCAACATATTTTGTGTTTTATACACAGGGTCTCATTTTGTTGCCCAGGCTGGCTTGCAGACGTGGTTTCATTCTCGATTCTTGGGCTCAATGATCCTCCTTTCTCATCTTCCTGAACAGCTAGAGGTGCCAGTGTGTTCCAGGCATGGGATCTTGCTATGCTTATCAGGCTGGTCTCAAACTTTTGGCCTGAAACAATTCTCCTAGATAAAACTCCCATAATATTGGAGTTGTAGGCATAAGTCACTGAATCCAACCTGTATCATATGATGAAATAATACTCAGCAGTTAAGGAAAAAAGGAACTAATAATGCTCATTACAACATAAATGATTCTTCTTCTTCTTTTATTTTATTTTTTGAGTTGGATTCTCACTCCGTCACCCAGACTGGATTCAGTGGTATGCTCTCAGCCATCACAGCCTTGACCTTTTGGGTCCAGCGTTCTTTCCACCTCCGCCTTCCAAGTAACCGGAACTACGGGCCCGTCCTATCATGCCCGTCTAATTTT
>NW_007191589.1:0-743 GCF_000164805.1 Carlito syrichta
CACTCAGGCAATCCACTCGCCTCGGCCTCCCAAAGTGCTGAGATTACAGGCTGAGCCACTGATCCTGGCCCACAAATGATTCTTAAGTGGTAAGTTCATTAAAGGATGCCAGACATAAAAACAACTTTTTAATTAAATTACATAAAATTCTAAATCACAAAATCATTAAGACACAAAACAGATCAGTGAATATCAGAAGCCAACATTAGAAAGAAGAATGGACTGCGATAGGGATGTAGGGTGCTAGAACATTGTATATTATGATTTCTCTAGTGGCTACGTCATTGTATGCATTTGTGACAATCCAAATTGTTCAATTAAAATTGACGAAACAATCTGTCAGATATCTCTCAATATAACTGACTTAAAATTGTCAATACATTATTATTTAAAGGACAAATAATTTTTAAGAACCTGAGAATTCAGAATTTAACAATACCCCCAAATTATTAAATAATGAGTAAATACTCTTCAATTGTTTAGACTACACTGAATTTTACATAGGTCTCAATTTTTATTTTTTTTATTTTTACTTATGGGTACATGAATTATATGATAGATTTATAAATATTTGGGGCACATGCGATGTTGGATACAGGCATACAATGTTTAATCATCAAATCAGTGCACTTGGGGTGTGTATCCCCTCAAGCATTTATTATTTCTTTATGAAAAATGTATTCTAATTCCACTCTTTTCGGTATTTTAAAATAGACAATGTTGTTTTTTATAGTCAGCCTTTT
>NW_007191590.1:0-1262 GCF_000164805.1 Carlito syrichta
TTTGGTAATAGACACAGCCAAAAATCCCATAGATTAATTTTCAAGTACAAAGTCTGTATTCATGTGTCATTATCAGCTTCTATTAATGACGGTATTTTCTTTCCTAGATTTCACCATAAATGGAAGAAAGGAAAAGTTTTGGGGATCAAGTCTGAAAGAACAACATGGTTGGTTCATTGCCTCTTCCTATTTAGAAAACACCTCCAAATATGAATACACATGTGTACGTATGCTACATGCTTATGTATGTAGAGTCACATGCCATCAAGATAAAGAATAGTGTAGTATATACATATGATCTTGTCTAAGAGATCAATACTTTTGAGATACAGTCTAAATTCATACATGATCCTTAAAAAATATTTCTTGCTGGGCTCGGTAGCTCAGCCTGTGATCCCAGCGCTTTGGGAGGCCGAGGGGAGTGGATTGCCTGAGCCCGCGGTTTCGAGACCTGCCTGAGCAATTTGGCGAGACTTCATCTCTACAGTAAATCAAAAAATTAGTCGGGCATGGTAGCATGCGCCTGTAGTTCCAGCTACTTGGAAGGCTGAGGTGGAAGGATCGCCGGAGCCCAGCAGGTCGAGACAGCAGTGGCTGGAGGCAGCCAGGGACCTCTAGTCTGGATGACAGTGAGACTCCAAATCAAAAATAAATAAATAAATATACTAAAAATAAAAAATATTTTTTCAATATAATCAGTGAAATATTTACCTACACTTTCACAGAGCAAACTACCTAGAAAAGGCTTACAAAACAATAAGTATGCCATGTAACAAAAATAAATCAAAACACTCATTTATTTTGTTTTTCATATTTTGCTATTTATCAGAAAAATGAATGGCTAGATGAATTGTGTACATATTAAGGAAAAATTGCATGCAGCATTCGTATTTATAGAGCTTAAAAACATAATGTAGATGCAGGTTCCTGATGAGTATATATAATTCCATGTTTCCTTTATGAACTTTAATAATACACTACCTACATTTGGTATCTATGGAGAACAAAATTTAAGAAAAACAGAATAATTATAAGCCTCAAATGTAGCCAGGCATGGTAGCGCGCGCCTGTAATTCCGGCTCCTCGGAAGGCTGAGGCGGAAGGATCGCCGGAGCCCAGCAGGTCGAGGCTGCGGTGGACGGGAGTGGGGGAACTCCCGGGGGAACGAGGTGAATATTTTAAAGTAGTCTTCTATTACTTGTACTGAGTGGTGACTTCATGGATTTTCAATTTTTTGTGTTGTTTTCTGAGTTGTTTTTTGA
>NW_007191591.1:0-687 GCF_000164805.1 Carlito syrichta
ACTAGCTAGCCAGTTGGCTATCCAGCTTACCTAACTCAAAGACATCAGTATATAGCCAGGTAGCTATCTAGCTGACTTAACTAGCTAGCTACCTACCTTGCCAGTTGGCTAACCAGCTCTCTTATCTAGCTGAATTAAACAGCTAGACAGGTGGCTAGCCAACTGAATTAACTACCTCACTACCTAGCTAGTCTCTTGGCCAGCCAGCTGATTTAATTAGCTGAATTAACTACCTAGCTAGCAAGACAGCTGACTTAAATAGTTGGCTAACTAGCTAGCTACCTAGCTACTAACTGATTTAAACAGTTAGCTAACTAGCTAGATACCTAGCTAACAAACTGTTTTAAATAGTTACCTGCATAGCTAGCTAGCTGACTAAACCAGCTAGCTAACTAATTAGTTTACCTGGTATCTAACGTGATAGCTAGCTGACTTAATCATCTGACATAACTCTAGCTAAAGAGCTTCCTTGGTGGCTCACGCAGTTGACTTAACCCATTACCTTTCTAGCTAGCTAGCTGACTCATGCAGTTGACAACTCATAAGTTAACTAGCTAGCTAGCCAACTCAACTAGCTGACTCAACCTGTTTGCTAACTAGCTAGATAGATGACTTAACCAGTTGACTTTACGAGTTAGTTAACTAGCTAACTACCTGACTAAACCTGCTAACTTAAACCGTTAGCTA
>NW_007191592.1:0-1174 GCF_000164805.1 Carlito syrichta
CATTTCTCCCTTCCTTTCCAGACCATATAGCAGTCAATTGTAAATGTCTCTCAAATCTGCCTTCTTCTTTCCATTTCCTAATAAACTCTAAATAAGCTTAGGAAAAGAAATGAAAACTGTGACATCCAAAAGAAAAATGTAGACAATAACTCATTGGAATGGGTATGAAAGTTTTAAGCACAAATTAAAAAGCAGCTGTGTTAATCATATTGTTACAGATTCATGTTGTTGCATAGAATGGAAATTGTTCACATGACAAAAACAAGCAAAATTTAAAAGATAATGACAACCAGAAACATGTTGAAACACATGACAAAAGGGTGACATGTATATTCTGTTAAACAATCTTACAAATGCCAATGAGGAATTTAATACAACCTTCATCTAAAAGGTTGGAGACATTACTTTTTCAATTACTAATGGCCAGTAAACATGATAAAAAGCATGCCACTCTATGGATAAAAATGCTAATTGTAAAAATGAAATATCAATATCATTTGTTACCTAAAAAAGTAGCTCAGGGTGAATGTAGAAATTGATTCATCTTTCCAGGAAATCAGTTTGAGAACATGTTTAAGACTCATCAAAGTGGGCATATCCTCTGACTCAGGAATTCTAGGAAACCTCTCTTAAGAGCTATACACAAGAATGCGTGTTCTTAGTGCTGTTTATTTGACAAGAATACATGGAAACAATGACAACAACAGGAATAAGTTACAGTTTATTCCTTTGTTTTTGTTTTTGTTTTTTGAGTTGGAGTCTCACTCTGTCACCCAGACTGGAGTGCAGTGACTGCTCCCGGGCACCACAGCCTCGACTTGCTGGGCTCTGGTGATCCTTCCACCTCAGCCTTCCAAGTAGCTGAAACT
Source organism: Carlito syrichta (assembly GCF_000164805.1). Taxonomy (NCBI): domain Eukaryota; kingdom Metazoa; phylum Chordata; class Mammalia; order Primates; family Tarsiidae; genus Carlito; species Carlito syrichta. The sequence continues at coordinate 870 of NW_007191592.1, forward strand.
ACTGGTGCTCGCTACCACGCCTGGCTAATTTTTGATTTATTGTAAAGATGATGTCTCGTCAAGTTGCACAGGGGGGTCTCGAACCCGCGGGCTCAGGCAATCCACTCACCTCAACCTCCCAAAGTGCTGGGATTACTGGCTGATCCACCGAGCCCAGCTCAGTTTATTCCTTTTATGATTGTTAGGTATTTATCACAATTATTCAAAGAGTAGTTGACTAAATTGTAATATTTCTATAGACATAGTGTTAAATGTAAAAGGAAATGGAAATTTATATAGGTGTATTATTTTTTCCCAATTTTGTG
>NW_007191593.1:0-868 GCF_000164805.1 Carlito syrichta
TGTATGGTATGGGCATGCTACTAGACTTTTTAAAGCACTTTCAAAATATGGAATACACAAGGTGCACATCAGATGGGGCATTTACATCATCAAATGTGTCTTCGGTTATATCCCTTCTTTTCACTGTAAATGAACTTAAGAATCTATTGTATTTTGCTAATTAAGTGTGAGGTTAACTTTGGTAAGGCCTTGTGTTGCTATGCCATGCCACTTTCCAAAGTCCCCATCATGAAATTTCACACTGAATAGTTCACTTTGGGGAAGCACGTGTGAACATTAGCAAATAATTGTGTGTTTTTTAATCTACTGCATAGACAGACATGTCTTCCATGGTTAGCAAATGGGGAAAAGACTATTTTCTCTATTTAGAGCATGATAGATTTTATCCAGTGACTTCTACCAATGCTATCTTTGCAGAATTGTGTCTTATTACTGTTACATAATGTAGTTTGTTTTCTGTTTCTTTGTTCCTGATGTCAACTTCCACTGAGTTTTTTATCACTGACCAACAACTGTCTCTATGGTTTTAAAACTGCTCAATTGTGAGTCAGCATAGCTCTGTGTCCTCCTTGCAAATTCAGTTTTCTCAAGTTTTTCGATTATTTTCTTTTTTTTTATTGACTGAGTTCTATCATTCTGAATATCAATGAAATAAAATTGGGTGTAGGGCAATAAGTTTTGAAGATACCGGTACCAAAACCTTCCATTTTCCCTCTTACCTTGTGGAAGCAAAAATTGGATATGGGGCTAAATAACTGTATTCTTCTAAGGCAACAACTAAAAAATAAGTTACTACACGAGCTGACCCTTGTACAAGACAGGAGAGCCTGCAATGTTGAGAGCATCTCACATGATATTTAATTTTTTC
>NW_007191594.1:0-776 GCF_000164805.1 Carlito syrichta
TTTCTTCGCCATGATGGGAACACACAAAAACACCCTTTACCTTTAGTAAAATGGTAAGACTTATTGACCAGACAATGGCGCAGACCTGATGTGTTATTGACAGCAGGACGAGGTTTCGCGTGTATTTTTCCCCAGAACTCTGATGCTCCAGTGTGGATCCCGGATCGGCTGATTAGACATCATGAGCCGCCCACCACCACGTCCATACCCCAGATGGAGGTTGCAGAGGAGTCCAAGGAGACGAGGGATGCTGAGGGACCTGACAACACAGGAGACGACGTCCCTGCCTCGATACCAACCCCAGGAGTCCACGATGTCTGAGAATTCTTCTTCCAGCACTGAAGAGAGGCCTCCAACTTGGGGGCAAATCAAAGCCTTATTTGAAGAGGCCCGAAGAATTTCAACTAACTACGGCCGTCCCAATGATCCGACAATGATGTTTCTGTCTATGCTTGTGGTCATTACATTACAGGTGCCTACTTGTACAACAGCTGCTATTAATAATGATTCAGTTATAACATTTAAATACTGAACGTATGTTCCAGATCCTCCTGTGTTGCATCCTGTAACTTGGGATGAACCAGAAATTAAGGTCTTCACAAATAATAGTCATTTGATGGGAGGAGAAAACTCTTCCTTTATTACTGTTACTTCAAAATCAAAATTTAATTATTCGGGTATAGCTGGGACACCCCCTATTTGCTTTTCATATAATTTTGTTTATCCAGGTTGCGTGTGGCTTAGATATAGAACATTGTTAACAGATTCTCCTGCTC
>NW_007191595.1:0-776 GCF_000164805.1 Carlito syrichta
TCATGGGTACGGGAACACTTGGTATTGGTGGGTGCTGCCCATGATTGACAGAAACCCACTTAATGGGCCAAGTGGAATGTTAGATAAGTTAGGTCCATACAGTCCCTGCATATGTAGTAACCTGAGCCGGCAGGCAAAGGGTTACATTAGCCCTTTAAGTTTCCATCCCAAGGTATGCTTAGGAAAGCTTGTTTGCTTAACATTTACATAACATAACATGGTCATTATGGGACAACAAAAGCCAAACTTAACAAAGTTTTAAATATGAATGCTGCAAACCCATACAGTGAATGTGGGGTAGAAAATCATATACTAATTCTGGGAATTTATAAAATATCACAAGCTTATTATAGCAAGGCGGTTACTTTTATAAAAGTCTTTGTTCCCTGCAGGTTTACATAGCCACTGCGTGTAAATTATCACTGGGATAAAAACTGGTGATAGAGAGCAGCTGGCGCCTCTGAGTCTGCTGCCACCTTGTAGGAATGTCTGAAAGGGGCTTATCGCTTTATCATTTACATCCCGTTGTAAAAGCAGAAGTTAGTCTACTAATTTGGGGCTGACAATGCTTAACTCAAGAGTTCTAAATACAAACACTGCTTAAAACCCGACATATGCCTAATTCTACGGGGTCTGAGGTAGGATTTAAAGTACTAAGATTTCATAAAATATATGAGGTAGGAATACACAAAATATATAGTAAACATGAGGTGGGGATGTATGAAATATAGTGAACTAATGCTACTTTTACAGCAATAAGTTTCTTGGTTTCTTGG
>NW_007191596.1:0-882 GCF_000164805.1 Carlito syrichta
ATGGCGCTGTGGCTCAAGGGGACGCTCACAGGCCTGTCTGACACCCGCCCAGCAACTTGGAAAAAAAAGGGCCATCAAACTCTCCTCCCTGTGATCCACCTTCAGTTTTTTTTTTCTTCCTGAGCTCCACAAAGTTCCAGACACTTGGAAGACTGAGCTGGAAGAATCGCCCGAGCCCAGGAGTTGGAGGCTGCAGTGTCTGTGACCGTCTACTCTGTGCGACAGAGTTAGACTCTGACTCTAACAATCAAACCCCAAGATAAAGGAAAAAAAACCCTTGACAAATGAAAAATGAATAATGTTGGAAAAATCATGAAGAAAGAGGCCTTGCGTATGTTTATCCTGTTAGAAGTGTGAGTTAGGCTTTAAAATTGTGAAACACTTTGGGGTTAGCTGTACATGTGCTAACAGCCTACAGTATAGAAACTGCAATCTTAGGAATACATTTGAGAGAAATCATTCCCCTATGTAATGAAAAGACATGGACTATAACAGTTATGTCATCATACTTTCTTAGCTACGGTCTCAAAACCATACAAATGTTCATCCACAAGTTTGAAAAACATATTTGAGGGTCATCAGAAAATGACGAAAAATGAACAATGGACGTTAGCATGGTTGCATGTAGAAAACCAAATTTTTATCAAAGCCAAATTCATGCTTCCCATGATATGACCTCATGTACTGCGATAAAAGAAGTAAAACAAGCTACTTTTTTGGAAATACATACAACTATGCTAAAATGAGTTTAAAATATAATGCCCTGATAATTAACTTAATATTTATCTTCACCTAAATGCCAGAAATTTAGTTTCTTGAGCGAGATAGTAAGCATGAGAAGAACAATTTTATTATGGTCTTAGTAGGCTTCCTCCAGTAAAA
>NW_007191597.1:0-793 GCF_000164805.1 Carlito syrichta
CTCAGGGAATGAAAGATAGGGTTGAGTTTGGCCTGGTTAGGGAAGTCAGGAAAGGCTTCCTGGAGGAAGGAACTTTGGAGCTGAGGGCTGCAGACAGAGTTGGTATATGGTGGCAGGTAGAAGTAGAGCATACTCCAGAACTGGCAGAGGCCAGGGCAGCTGGAACCCAGAGAGAGGTGAGAGGCCAGACCCTGCAGGATCTCTCACACCTTGGGAAGGACTTGGGTCTTCATCTCAAGATCTCTGGGAAGACATCAGAGAACTCACTGATGGTGTTGATACGATTGAGTGTATAACTGACTGGACAGACAAAAATGGATGTGGAGAGTCCAGAGAGAGGAAGTGGCGGTTATCCAGGCCATTGGGGTGTTTGGTTAGGGGTTCCTGATAGTGATTGGAAGGAGTAAGCGTCATGGAGAGATGCCTAGGGGTAAAATAGACACATTGGGGACTTGATGTGGCACATGAAGGAACCTGCCGTGTTGAAGGATAACAGGTGGTGTCAACTTGAGTGTAGAATGAATGATGGCACCCTTCTTCACATTAGGAATGTGAGAAGAAGCCCTTAACTGACTCTGTGGGGGGATGGTAAAGAGGGCAGAGAGTGTTTGGTTTTGTGGGTATTGAGTGTGACCTGGGGAGAGAGGTGTGGCTGAATTTGCAGTCTCTCAGGCACTTGTCCATCTCTCAGTGTTCAGTTGTAGGTCCTCCTAGGGAACTTGTGGATGTTCTACCAGGAAGCCTCCTTGCATTTCTGTGCCTCCAGGTCTGTACCACAGGCTTTGAGGGATAC
>NW_007191598.1:0-893 GCF_000164805.1 Carlito syrichta
GGAAGGCTTCCTGGAGGAAGGAACTTTGGAGCTGAGGGCTGCAGACAGAGTTGGTATATGGTGGCAGGTAGAAGTAGAGCATACTCCAGAACTGGCAGAGGCCAGGGCAGCTGGAACCCAGAGAGAGGTGAGAGGCCAGACCCTGCAGGATCTCTCACACCTTGGGAAGGACTTGGGTCTTCATCTCAAGATCTCTGGGAAGACATCAGAGAACTCACTGATGGTGTTGATACGATTGAGTGTATAACTGACTGGACAGACAAAAATGGATGTGGAGAGTCCAGAGAGAGGAAGTGGCGGTTATCCAGGCCATTGGGGTGTTTGGTTAGGGGTTCCTGATAGTGATTGGAAGGAGTAAGCGTCATGGAGAGATGCCTAGGGGTAAAATAGACACATTGGGGACTTGATGTGGCACATGAAGGAACCTGCCGTGTTGAAGGATAACAGGTGGTGTCAACTTGAGTGTAGAATGAATGATGGCACCCTTCTTCACATTAGGAATGTGAGAAGAAGCCCTTAACTGACTCTTTGGGGGGATGGTAAAGAGGGCAGAGAGTGTTTGGTTTTGTGGGTATTGAGTGTGACCTGGGGAGAGAGGTGTGGCTGAATTTGCAGTCTCTCAGGCACTTGTCCATCTCTCAGTGTTCAGTTGTAGGTCCTCCTAGGGAACTTGTGGATGTTCTACCAGGAAGCCTCCTTGCATTTCTGTGCCTCCAGGTCTGTACCACAGGCTTTGAGGGATACTGTGTCCAGCCCTACCTGGGTACTCTTTGTATATTATGATGTGAAGTCATTCATGAATAGTTCCAGAATTGTTCCAAACACAAAGTGATGAGGCATAAAGGGAGGTGTAACTGGTGTTCCAGGAAGGAAAAACTTAAAATGGCTGGGGG
>NW_007191599.1:0-810 GCF_000164805.1 Carlito syrichta
CAATGGGTCGAAGGCCCCCACTGTCAAGTGATTCGAGCCTGGGTCTGATTAATTATCCTACATGGGAGTTCAAACGTCGACTGAACTTCTATGGCAGAATAGCATAGAATAATAATAGAGACACTTGGACTTGAGTATGTTGTATCTTTTGCTCTTGTGCCAGCATGAGCTCCATGGAGCTCTTTCACACCATTACACAGAAGAAGGTGTGAGGTCTAGGAGCTAAGCCTGATCCAGTGAAGGCTGCTCTTGAGAGCAGTGCCCAGGAAAGGAGGGACCTGGAGCCATACCAGACTGACAGTCAGTCACCCAGGTGTCATGGAGCAAGTTCCGCGGGAGGGCCATGACCGGAACGGGAAGCAGGAGGCAGTTAAGGAAGGATGTAGCTTCTGATAACAAATCTCCAATGTGATACGAAATTGGAGTTTCCAGATCGCACACAAATATGACATTAGAAAAGAGAAACGGGCAAGAATCATCTCTACAATACATCCAAATATTAGCCGGGCGTGGTAGCACGCTCCGGTATTTAGAGCTACTTAGAAGGCTGAAGTTGAAGGATCGGCGGAGCCCAGCGGGTCGAGGCTGCGGTGTCCGGGAGCGGCCACTGCACTCCAGTGTGGGCGACAGAATGAGACTCCATCTCCAAACCATAACAGAAAATAGCCAGGTTCCCTGACTCAGCCTGTAATCCTGCGATTGAGGAGGCTGCGGGGAGAGGACAACTTAAGCCCGCGGGTTCGAGACAAACCTGGGCAACTTGGGGAGTCCTCATCTCTACAATAAATCAAAAAATCAGCCTGGCGTGGG
>NW_007191600.1:0-814 GCF_000164805.1 Carlito syrichta
AGGCCCCACTGTCAAGTGATTCGAGCCTGGGTCTGATTAATTATCCTACATGGGAGTTCAAACGTCGACTGAACTTCTATGGCAGAATAGCATAGAGTAATAATAGAGACACTTGGACTTGAGTATGTTGTATCTTTTGCTCTTGTGCCAGCATGAGCTCCATGGAGCTCTTTCACACCATTACACAGAAGAAGGTGTGAGTTCTAGGAGCTAAGCCTGATCCAGTGAAGGCTGCTCTTGAGAGCAGTGCCCAGGAAAGGAGGGACCTGGAGCCATACCAGACTGACAGTCAGTCACCCAGGTGTCATGGAGCAAGTTCCGCGGGAGGGCCATGACCGGAACGGGAAGCAGGAGGCAGTTAAGGAAGGATGTAGCTTCTGGTAACAAATCTCCAATGTGATACGAAATTGGAGTTTCCAGATCGCACACAAATATGACATTAGAAAAGAGAAACGGGCAAGAATCATCTCTACAATACATCCAAAAATTAGCCGGGCGTGGTAGCACGCTCCGGTATTTAGAGCTACTTAGAAGGCTGAAGTTGAAGGATCGGCGGAGCCCAGCGGGTCGAGGCTGCGGTGTCCGGGAGCGGCCACTGCACTCCAGTGTGGGCGACAGAATGAGACTCCATCTCCAAACCATAACAGAAAATAGCCAGGTTCCCTGACTCAGCCTGTAATCCTGCGATTGAGGAGGCTGCGGGGAGAGGACAACTTAAGCCCGCGGGTTCGAGACAAACCTGGGCAACTTGGGGAGTCCTCATCTCTACAATAAATCAAAAAATCAGCCTGGCGTGGTCGCACATGCCTGTAAT
>NW_007191601.1:0-907 GCF_000164805.1 Carlito syrichta
AGGGCCTCGTTTTTTCTTACCTGTTTTACTAACTGTGTTTTAAATTTTCATTTGAGCATTTTTTATTCCATTCTTCCAAAGACAGAAGGTTGGACACGGCCCATTTTCCAAGAATACGTGCAATTCTTGAATTGGAAGACTGGGAAGAAAAGCTCAAATGACAGGTCTTTTCTACACAGTCCTACTTCTTATGGCTGATGCAGGCTGATAAAGTCACTTTCTTTTCCTGAAAAACTATTAACGATTGTTTCTAAACATTTAGTGAAAAGTTCGAAAAGCAGGCCACTAAGGAGGAACACATCACCCATCAAAGTAGGCATTTGTTGCCTGTAGGATAATCTGATGAATCAGGATTTTAGGTTCCCTCTTGGAACAATGAGAAAAATCACTTCACAGCTTAATTTCAAAGTAGTAAAGCAGATAACTGACTTTTAAAGGACTTTGCAAACAGTAAGGTCCAGGTTATAACAAGTAATCATTAAAATGTTACCATAGCAACTTAATCTAAGAATGTATTTTATTTGGGGGGGATAAATTAGGCTATAAATGAAATGAGCGCTGAACAAGACATACAGATCACAGAGTTGACATTTCTCTAGAAGAAAACATGAAGAGCTTGAAACAATTTGCGAATGTGCTTAGTTTTAAACCTAAATCCTAATACCATTTAGTCCTTGTTAATTATTAATAAAACAGAAAAGAATCTGTGTCTAAATGCAGTTAGTTTCTAGGGGTCATAATTAGCAGTGTAAGAATTAAACTCCAAACATACAAGAAAAACTAAAGTAGCATTCCAAAATGATGTATATTTGATAGCTTTAAAGTCCACGAACTCAGACTCATATTTGGTTCCAGTTATGTAAGCCTAGACATCACCCAGCTTCCAAATATTATCACAGAATATTGG
>NW_007191602.1:0-560 GCF_000164805.1 Carlito syrichta
AGTTAATGGAACACTATTTGGTCTTGGCTAGTGGCATTGGGAATACAGCAGAGAGGGATAGCATAAACCATTAGAGTAAAAGCTATAGATATTTGCAAGCTACAGTAATGGCATATATTTTACCTTCTGCTATATATAAATGCTCAGGTATATATGATAATTACTCCCAAAATCAAAACAAGTAACTTTTCAAGAAGGCTAATGTATAAGTTTGTTAAGGGAATGTCAACATTCTAAAAAAACATACATGGGTTTCTAGGAATCTTGTATTTGTTTTTTTCAAAGTGTATCACTTTGTTGGTAAGTTATCTCCATTTCTAGAGTGTCTTGAAGGAAAGTTCAAAAATCAATGGATCCTCTAACCACCTAAAAACCGTATTATGCATACAGTATTTTAAAATGATTAAGCCTTATTTAATATTTTTGTCTACTAGGCACAAGTCAATTCTAAGAAATTTTAGGACATATTGGCTTAAAGAACCCAATACATGGATTATATTGTGCCTCTGGTGACTAAGTATAAGAAAATTTTGGACTCAGTCAATATCAAATTTACTTTT
>NW_007191603.1:0-812 GCF_000164805.1 Carlito syrichta
TAATGGAACACTATTTGGTCTTGGCTAGTGGCATTGGGAATACAGCAGAGAGGGATAGCATAAACCATTAGAGTAAAAGCTATAGATATTTGCAAGCTACAGTAATGGCATATATTTTACCGTCTGCTATATATAAATGCTCAGGTATATATGATAATTACTCCCAAAATCAAAACAAGTAACTTTTCAAGAAGGCTAATGTATAAGCTTGTTAAGGGAATGTCAACATTCTAAAAAAACATACATGGGTTTCTAGGAATCTTGTATTTGTTTTTTTCAAAGTGTATCACTTTGTTGGTAAGTTATCTCCATTTCTAGAGTGTCTTGAAGGAAAGTTCAAAAATCAATGGATCCTCTAACCACCTAAAAACCGTATTATGCACACAGTATTTTAAAATGATTAAGCCTTATTTAATATTTTTGTCTACTAGGCACAAGTCAATTCTAAGAAATTTTAGGACATATTGGCTTAAAGAACCCAATACATGGATTATATTGTGCCTCTGGTGACTAAGTATAAGAAAATTTGGACTCAGTCAATATCAAATTTACTTTTAGCCTGATTAAGAGTTTCCTACTGTGTGCAGGAAAGGATGATGTGCGTTAACGATTTGCTAACTTAGAAGGTTTTATGCATAATTAAATATATGAGGTGAATAGTGAACAGTCATTTTGTTCTTTAGAAGGTGTTCTGATTTTAAATTTTAAAAATGTGTTCAGTTAAAGTAAGCCTGGAATTTTAGACAGAAGCATGTCAGATAATAGCTGATGATATTTTATAACATCCCTTTCTTTTAGGAATATGACCTACT
>NW_007191604.1:0-795 GCF_000164805.1 Carlito syrichta
CAGAACAATTTAATAATTATTATACTTCACCTTCTGATATACCTGGTGGCCTAACTTTTTCAAAGAAGAGAGTCAACATTATACGATATTTAACCCTGAAAGTACTCACAAAACCAGTTAAAATGTGGCTGGTTTTGCTTAAATTTTACACTCTGCAATAAAATTTTATATGCAACCTTATTGTATAAAATAGCTGGCCAGAACCTTAAGAAAAACAATACAAAGAAACTTCCCCTGCCCACCAAAAGAAATTGGAAAGCTATGGAAATAAATGGATTTGCTTTTCAATAATTACTTAGCAATAGAGGGTTAGCCCATCACAGTTTTGAGAAAACAGCTTTTCACTTTTTCACTAGAATTTTAAAATGCTGAGATCTACTTAAAGATATGTTCTGTCCCCTTAAGCAAAAGAACACTTAGCCATGAATGCTCCCTACATCTCTACACCTGCTCCTAAGCTTCCCAGTACTATACATTTCTCAGCCATTCCATATGTGAACAAAGACCAGGCAATGAAAATAATGTCCTTAAGCTCAGGGTAATATGTGAAAAGACTGTATTGTCACAATTATTTAAGGAAAAAAAATACACATGCATATATGCATATAAGCTTATAATATAATAAAAGTTAGTTTAAAGACCTTAAGAGAAAGTATGGAGTGTGTAATATAACACTTCTGGGAGTTTCAGCCTTACGCAGTCAAACACCACGGCAGTATTCTGAACTGAAGATCTTCTGGGGAGGGGTATCCACACAGAAGCAAGTACTCATTATTCTAGTTTCTTCTGGAAGTA
>NW_007191605.1:0-818 GCF_000164805.1 Carlito syrichta
AATAGCAAGTCACTCAATGACTCCCAAGTAGTATATCGCTAACTAAAAATAAATTACACAAGCAAACAAGCAGCAGCAGCCATTGGCAAAAACAAAACAAAAGAAACAGAAAACTCATCTTAAAGAAATGATCACCAAATAAAATAATAGCATTTATATTCTTGACTTTTTAAAGTTCTTGGACATAGAGACATCTAAATTTGATTTCCAGAAATTGCTACACAGTCCTAACTTCATTGTCACCAAACCTTTACTTAAAATGTAATTGTACAAGATAGTGGTTGAGATATTCCCATAAAGTAGCATAAGCAGTCATTTTACATTCTGGTTTATATGGAACAACCTCAGTTTATGACTGCTTTCCCAATTTGGAAGATAAAATAGTTGGTTGCTGTTTTTTCTACTATGAGCTCAGACTCTCTGATTCTGTGACAAACTTCCTACTTAGGCAAATAAATAAGAATTTAGGAGCTTGGTGGAAATGGGAACAAAGTTTTTAATAATTGGACCAGCAGAAATGGGTCAAATTTTCCTACTCTCTACCAGTTCACATCTCTTTAGCCTGGCATGGAAGCTGAAACCTTATGGTTGCTTACTGTATATTTCTGAACATTTCTTCTACAGATGAAAGTACACAAATGCAAATCTCAGGTCTATTTGACATTGAGATACCCAAAGCCTCATGAAAACCAAAGCAAATATAATAAAATCACTTAAAATGCTTGACTGGCACATACCATGAAAAGGTAAACATTCTAGGTGACTGCATAAAAGTTTATTGTCACCAAAACTAATAATAAAAGACCTTCGATTTTATC
>NW_007191606.1:0-859 GCF_000164805.1 Carlito syrichta
AATTTGATTCCAGAAATTGCTACACAGTCCTAACTTCATTGTCACCAAACCTTTACTTAAAATGTAATTGTACAAGATAGTGGTTGAGATATTCCCATAAAGTAGCATAAGCAGTCATTTTACATTCTGGTTTATATGGAACAACCTCAGTTTATGACTGCTTTCCCAATTTGGAAGATAAAATAGTTGGTTGCTGTTTTTTCTACTATGAGCTCAGACTCTCTGATTCTGTGACAAACTTCCTACTTAGGCAAATAAATAAGAATTTAGGAACTTGGTGGAAATGGGAACAAAGTTTTTAATAATTGGACCAGCAGAAATGGGTCAAATTTTCCTACTCTCTACCAGTTCACATCTCTTTAGCCTGGCATGGAAGCTGAAACCTTATGGTTGCTTACTGTATATTTCTGAACATTTCTTCTACAGATGAAAGTACACAAATGCAAATCTCAGGTCTATTTGACATTGAGATACCCAAAGCCTCATGAAAACCAAAGCAAATATAATAAAATCACTTAAAATGCTTGACTGGCACATACCATGAAAAGGTAAACATTCTAGGTGACTGCATAAAAGTTTATTGTCACCAAAACTAATAATAAAAGACCTTCGATTTTATCAATGAAATACGTAACAATTGGAAAATGCTACACTACTACTTTCATAGTTGTGAATCTGAAGACCATCAACAGAAAACTAATAGTTACCTGACAAGCCCACCTGTCTTCCCCCAACTCAAGAGAAGCATTCATGTGCACATAACATGGAATTCTATCCTCTTAAAAAAACATTATTTCAGCCGGGCTCAGTGTCTCAGCCTGTAATCCTGTGCCTTTGGGAGGCTGAGGTGAGTGGATTG
>NW_007191607.1:0-800 GCF_000164805.1 Carlito syrichta
CCCATAAAGTAGCATAAGCAGTCATTTACATTCTGGTTTATATGAAACAACTCAGTTTATGACTGCTTTCCCAATTTGGAAGATAAAATAGTTGGTTGCTGTTTTCTACTATGAGCTCAGACTCTCTGATTCTGTGACAAACTTCCTACTTAGGCAAATAAATAAGAATTTAGGAGCTTGGTGGAAATGGGAACAAAGTTTTTAATAATTGGACCAGCAGAAATGGGTCAAATTTTCCTACTCTCTACCAGTTCACATCTCTTTAGCCTGGCATGGAAGCTGAAACCTTATGGTTGCTTACTGTATATTTCTGAACATTTCTTCTACAGATGAAAGTACACAAATGCAAATCTCAGGTCTATTTGACATTGAGATACCCAAAGCCTCATGAAAACCAAAGCAAATATAATAAAATCACTTAAAATGTTTGACTGGCACATACCATGAAAAGGTAAACATTCTAGGTGACTGCATAAAAGTTTATTGTCACCAAAACTAATAATAAAAGACCTTCGATTTTACCAATGAAATACATAACAATTGGAAAATGCTACACTACTACTTTCATAGTTGTGAATCTGAAGACCATCAACAGAAAACTAATAGTTACCTGACAAGCCCACCTGTCTTCCCCCAACTCAAGAGAAGCATTCATGTGCACATAACATGGAATTCTATCCTCTTAAAAAAACATTATTTCAGCCGGGCTCAGTGTCTCAGCCTGTAATCCTGCGCCTTTGGGAGGCTGAGGTGAGTGGATTGCCTGAGCCCACGGGTTAGAGACCCGCCTGGGCAGGCGA
>NW_007191608.1:0-826 GCF_000164805.1 Carlito syrichta
AACACCTCAGTTTATGACTGCTTTCCCAATTTGGAAGATAAAATAGTTGGTTGCTGTTTTTCTACTATGAGCTCAGACTCTCTGATTCTGTGACAAACTTCCTACTTAGGCAAATAAATAAGAATTTAGGAGCTTGGTGGAAATGGGAACAAAGTTTTTAATAATTGGACCAGCAGAAATGGGTCAAATTTTCCTACTCTCTACCAGTTCACATCTCTTTAGCCTGGCTTGGAAGCTGAAACCTTATGGTTGCTTACTGTATATTTCTGAACATTTCTTCTACAGATGAAAGTACACAAATGCAAATCTCAGGTCTATTTGACATTGAGATACCCAAAGCCTCATGAAAACCAAAGCAAATATAATAAAATCACTTAAAATGCTTGACTGGCACATACCATGAAAAGGTAAACATTCTAGGTGACTGCATAAAAGTTTATTGTCACCAAAACTAATAATAAAAGACCTTCGATTTTATCAATGAAATACATAACAATTGGAAAATGCTACACTACTACTTTCATAGTTGTGAATCTGAAGACCATCAACAGAAAACTAATAGTTACCTGACAAGCCCACCTGTCTTCCCCCAACTCAAGAGAAGCATTCATGTGCACATAACATGGAATTCTATCCTCTTAAAAAAACATTATTTCAGCCGGGCTCAGTGTCTCAGCCTGTAATCCTGCGCCTTTGGGAGGCTGAGGTGAGTGGATTGCCTGAGCCCACGGGTTAGAGACCCGCCTGGGCAGGCGAGACCTCATCTCTACATAAAATCAAAAATTAGCCCGGGTGTGGTATTGCACACCTGTAATTCCGGCTACTC
>NW_007191609.1:0-827 GCF_000164805.1 Carlito syrichta
ACTTAGGCAAATAAATAAGAATTTAGGAGCTTGGTGGAAATGGGAACAAAGTTTTTAATAATTGGACCAGCAGAAATGGGTCAAATTTTCCTACTCTCTACCAGTTCACATCTCTTTAGCCTGGCTTGGAAGCTGAAACCTTATGGTTGCTTACTGTATATTTCTGAACATTTCTTCTACAGATGAAAGTACACAAATGCAAATCTCAGGTCTATTTGACATTGAGATACCCAAAGCCTCATGAAAACCAAAGCAAATATAATAAAATCACTTAAAATGCTTGACTGGCACATACCATGAAAAGGTAAACATTCTAGGTGACTGCATAAAAGTTTATTGTCACCAAAACTAATAATAAAAGACCTTCGATTTTATCAATGAAATACATAACAATTGGAAAATGCTACACTACTACTTTCATAGTTGTGAATCTGAAGACCATCAACAGAAAACTAATAGTTACCTGACAAGCCCACCTGTCTTCCCCCAACTCAAGAGAAGCATTCATGTGCACATAACATGGAATTCTATCCTCTTAAAAAAACATTATTTCAGCCGGGCTCAGTGTCTCAGCCTGTAATCCTGCGCCTTTGGGAGGCTGAGGTGAGTGGATTGCCTGAGCCCACGGGTTAGAGACCCGCCTGGGCAGGCGAGACCTCATCTCTACAATAAATCAAAAAATTAGCCGGGTGTGGTATTGCACACCTGTAATTCCGGCTACTCGGAAGGCTGAGGTATAAGGATCGCCGGAGCCCAGCAGGTCGAGGCTGCGGTGGCCGGGAGCGTCCACTGCACTCCAGTCTGGGCAACAGAGTGAGACTCCAACT
>NW_007191610.1:0-1009 GCF_000164805.1 Carlito syrichta
AATTTTCTTACTCTTTACCAGTTCACATCTCTTTAGCCTGGGCTTGGGAAGCTGAAACCTTATGGTTGCTTACTGTATATTTCTGAACATTTCTTTCTACAGATGAAAGTACACAAATGCAAATCTCAGGTCTATTTGACATTGAGATACCCAAAGCCTCATGAAAACCAAAGCAAATATAATAAAATCACTTAAAATGCTTGACTGGCACATACCATGAAAAGGTAAACATTCTAGGTGACTGCATAAAAGTTTATTGTCACCAAAACTAATAATAAAAGACCTTCGATTTTATCAATGAAATACATAACAATTGGAAAATGCTACACTACTACTTTCATAGTTGTGAATCTGAAGACCATCAACAGAAAACTAATAGTTACCTGACAAGCCCACCTGTCTTCCCCCAACTCAAGAGAAGCATTCATGTGCACATAACATGGAATTCTATCCTCTTAAAAAAACATTATTTCAGCCGGGCTCAGTGTCTCAGCCTGTAATCCTGCGCCTTTGGGAGGCTGAGGTGAGTGGATTGCCTGAGCCCACGGGTTAGAGACCCGCCTGGGCAGGCGAGACCTCATCTCTACAATAAATCAAAAAATTAGCCGGGTGTGGTATTGCACACCTGTAATTCCGGCTACTCGGAAGGCTGAGGTATAAGGATCGCCGGAGCCCAGCAGGTCGAGGCTGCGGTGGCCGGGAGCGTCCACTGCACTCCAGTCTGGGCAACAGAGTGAGACTCCAACTCAAAAAAAAAAAAAAAACAATGTAAGCCAGACTCGGTGGCTCAGCCTGTAATCCTGCGCCTTTGGGAGGCTGAGGTGAGTGGATTGCCTGAGCCCGCGGGTTCAAGACCCGCCTGGGCAGCGAGACCTCATCTCTACAATAAATAAAAAAATCAGCCAGGTGTGGTAGCACATGCCTGTGATTCCGGTTATTTGGAAGACTGAAGCGGAAGAATCGCCGGAGCCCAGCAGGTCGAGGCTGCGGTAACCGGGAGCGGCCACTG
>NW_007191612.1:0-957 GCF_000164805.1 Carlito syrichta
TAAATTGTTGTTTGTGTATACAGTCTTTACATATTTGTAGTGAAAGAAATATAAAGAATTGGGTAAGTCATTCATTCTTTACACAGTTCTACTTAGGCACTAGATAGAAAAAAGCATAAGTCATTATCTTTTTAAAAGAGGTTTATAATACAGTTGACAGTTGTACTAAACAAAGAAGCATGCACTGTTACAGCTGCTGTAAAAGATGTGTATGGAGTGAGTGTTATTTAGTGGGATCATTTTACTCATTAAGAATAGAGGTTATGCTGAATGTACAAAGGAGATTGGTGATCATTCCATCTGGGATCAAAATTTAAAGGTAACAACAAATTATTGAGAT
Source organism: Carlito syrichta (assembly GCF_000164805.1). Taxonomy (NCBI): domain Eukaryota; kingdom Metazoa; phylum Chordata; class Mammalia; order Primates; family Tarsiidae; genus Carlito; species Carlito syrichta. Next base: position 341 of record NW_007191612.1, read on the forward strand.
GTTTTTAAATGAAATATGAATTTTAAAACATGAATAAGCCCATTTATAATTACAAACAAGTTTGGGGCTTGGTGGCTCAGCCTGTAATCCCAGCAATTTGGGAAGATGAGGTGAGCAGATTGCCTGAACCCATGGATTTGAGATCAGCCTGGGAAGCTTGGCGAGACCTTGTCTTACAATAAATCAAAAATTAGCCAGGCATTCACTACTGCAGTTCAGTAACTAGTATAATAACTGATACATGTTTGTTGAGTGAATTAATCAACTATGGACCATTAGGTTCAGTGGAATCCACTGTCTATTCACTTCATGTGGTTTTTCAGGACTCAGAGGTATCTCACCTCAACTTAACAAAAGAGATAGGGGCCAGGAAATCTTACTGGGGATGGCTCAACTTCAAGTCCACTTGAGAGGGTATCAAGATAGGCAAGAATGGTTTTGTGATACTCAGTGTTCAGGAGACTAAATTATTCTGCTTCTTCAGAGAGACTTGCAGCCCCTATAGGATCTCAACCTTTAGGATGGTTACTACTAAATCTGCAGTTTTAGGTCTTTTTAACTGAAAAGTCAGTCTATCAGTCTGAATATAAAGTTTTCTTTTATTCAGATCAGAAAGA
>NW_007191613.1:0-776 GCF_000164805.1 Carlito syrichta
GAAACTACAGGTGTGTATTACCATGCCCGGCTAATTTTTGGTTTATTGTAGAGATGAGGTATCGCTAGGTTGACCAAGAGAGTCTCGAACTCGCGGGTTCAGACAATCCACTCACCTCAGCCTCCCAAAGGCGTGGGATTACAGGCTGAGTCACCCAGCCTGGCTTGTTTGTAGTTCTTTAACTGCCAGATCAAGGCTTTCCCTTTCTTAAGTTGATTTATTTCTTTAGGATAACCTTTCACAAAATGATTGGGGGCATATATACCGTGAGGCAGCCTTACCCTCAATATCATCACAAATCAGCTAGTAGAATTATTTTTTTGATATGACTGAAGAGTTGATTAAACCTACAACCTTTTTATGATTAAAAAGTGTTATGCATGAAATGCAGTTGGGGATGGATGTCTAATCACTCTATTTTCCTCATATGAATATTTTATTTTGAATTGTTTTATATTCATAATTGATTTTATCACACCATGCTACTTAAAACTAATTACCATAATTTTTAGTCAAAGTAAAAGAGTATTCCATTCATAAATTAACTATATTTTCATGTGGATTTTTCAAAGCATTTTGTCATTACTAATGACAGATGCCAACACATACATAAGACACTCCTTACCTGTTCATTTTCATGATGGATTCATCAGATTAAGTTTTCTACTGAATTTCTAACTTTTGGCAGTTTGCTAGGTATATCTCTTTTGGTTGATTCAAGTGCAGGGGCTAGCTTCACCCACACGCTTTCTGCTAACATTATGCTGGTAAAGCAG
>NW_007191614.1:0-858 GCF_000164805.1 Carlito syrichta
CGGGTCAGACAATCCACTCACTCAGCCTCCCAAAGGCGTGGGATTACAGGCTGAGTCACACAGCCTGGCTTGTTTGTAGTTCTTTAACTGCCAGATCAAGGCTTTCCCTTTCTTAAGTTGATTTATTTCTTTAGGATAACCTTTCACAAAATGATTGGGGGCATATATACCGTGAGGCAGCCTTACCCTCAATATCATCACAAATCAGCTAGTAGAATTATTTTTTTGATATGACTGAAGAGTTGATTAAACCTACAACCTTTTTATGATTAAAAAGTGTTATGCATGAAATGCAGTTGGGGATGGATGTCTAATCACTCTATTTTCCTCATATGAATATTTTATTTTGAATTGTTTTATATTCATAATTGATTTTATCACACCATGCTACTTAAAACTAATTACCATAATTTTTAGTCAAAGTAAAAGAGTATTCCATTCATAAATTAACTATATTTTCATGTGGATTTTTCAAAGCATTTTGTCATTACTAATGACAGATGCCAACACATACATAAGACACTCCTTACCTGTTCATTTTCATGATGGATTCATCAGATTAAGTTTTCTACTGAATTTCTAACTTTTGGCAGTTTGCTAGGTATATCTCTTTTGGTTGATTCAAGTGCAGGGGCTAGCTTCACCCACACGCTTTCTGCTAACATTATGCTGGTAAAGCAAAAAAAGAGTTTATGAAAAGCAACATGTGTGGTATTTGAGAGGACAACAATAGATTTAGGTTAAGAGCATGCTATTGAGAGATCCAAGAAACCAAGAACTTATTTGCTGTAAAAGTTAGTTCACTATATTTCATATATCCCCACCTCATGTTAACTATATATTTTGTGTATTCCTACC
>NW_007191615.1:0-779 GCF_000164805.1 Carlito syrichta
ATTTAGGTTAAGAGCATGCTATGAGAGATCCAAGAAACCAAGAACTTATTTGCGGTAAAAGTTAGTTCACTATATTTCATATATCCCCACCTCATGTTAACTATATATTTTGTGTATTCCTACCTCATGTATTTTATGAAATCTTAGTACTTTCAATCCTACCTCAGACCCCGTAGAATTAGGCATATGTCGGGTTTTAAGCAGTGTTTGTATTTAGAACTCTTGGGTTAAGCATTGTCAGCCCCAAATTAGTAGACTAACTTCTGCTTTTACAACGGGATGTAAATGATAAAGCGATAAGCCCCTTTCAGACATTCCTACAAGGTGGCAGCAGACTCAGAGGCACCAGCTGCTCTCTATCACCAGTTTTTATCCCAGTGATAATTTACATGCAGTGGCTATGTAAACCTTCAGGGAACAAAGACTCTTATAAAAGTAACCGCCTTGCTATAATAAGCTTGTGATATTTGATAAATTCCTAGAATTAGTATATGATTTTCTACCCCACATTCACTGTATGGGTTTGCAGCATTCATATTTAAAACTTTGTTAAGTTTGGCTTTTGTTGTCCCATAATGACCATGTTATGTTATGTAAATGTTAAGCAAACAAGCTTTCCTAAGCATACCTTGGGATGGAAACTTAAAGGGCTAATGTAACCCTTTGCCTGCCGGCTCAGGTTACTTCATATGCAGGGACTGTATGGACCTAACTTATCTAACATTCCACTCGGCCCATTAAGTGGGTTTCTGTCAATCACGGGCAGCACCCACCAATAC
>NW_007191616.1:0-7309 GCF_000164805.1 Carlito syrichta
CTGCAGTCCTGCTTCCAAACTTTCCCATGGATGGCAGTCCTGAACTGTGACCCAGTCTCATCACCATCCTCACCTGAAAAGCACCGTGAGAAACACTGGTTAAAAAAATAATTTCTTCACTAAGTCTCTCTGAAACACATTGTTTATTTGATTCAGTAAGCCTCTAAAGATGTTTTGTGGCTTTACAAGTTCCAAGTTTGAAGTTGAAATTCTCAGGAGGTACATTATGTACAAGTTTGACATTTAAAATGTATGGAGCTAACCATGCTTTTGTTAAAACACTTTATATTACATAAAGGGGGGAAAAGGCAAGGCTCTCAAATTTCCACCGACGCTGGAGCATTTCAGATTTTATAGTTCACATTATTCCTATAGAAGAATGTGCTGATGGCGACGACACTGGAAAATGAATTCCTCAGGTCGTGGGAGCATAATGACAAACATGAGCGGCCTGCAGCCCTGGGTCATCTCATGAACAAACCTGCTCTGTCTGGTAGGATTTCTGGCTTGCTTGGCCCTGAGAGACTTAAAGTATGCCTGAAAAGAGACTTTTGAAGGTCCTATAGAGCATTCAATTTTTCTGCTTGTTTTTTCATGAAATTCTTCTTGCAGCAGTCTAACACCACCCAACCGTGTCCTGAAGGCAGAAACAATCCTAGTTCAGGAGACCTGGCAATTTCTTTGTCCCGTGACAGAGAAAATACATGCTTTTAGAATCTGGGGGAATGAAATGACACCAAAAGATTTCTATTAGGACTTGCCACTGTCCCAATTCTGCAACCTGCTTTTAAACTTCAAGACTAATTATAAACTGAAACTACCAGAAGAGTCACTAACTCCTTATCTGACACCATCTTTCTAAAAAGTTGGAGAACGTAGACTTTTTAAATGACTAACATATTTGTTGTTTTACAAATTATAATCTTTCAATGAAACCTTTTTACTACTTTTTCCATTCTCTTTAAATATGTGAAATTTGTGCCTTTTCATTTATGTTTAAAAGAATTCCAAAACAACTTGCTAAACATAAAAAAGACAAGAAAAAGGGAAACGGTCCACTTAATTTTTATCTACAGAATGCCAAAAGAGATGTGCCAGTGTTTTCACTGAAATTAAACATACTTTAAAAAAAAATTAATCTTGGGTGCCATAGCAACTCAGCCTTCAAAACTTGAATGAATAAATCTGACCAAGTTATTTTTCAGCAGTTTAATTCTGGTCACTAGATCAGTGCAATTTCACCAATTAAGCACAGGAGGAATAGCAGTTCCATGCTATCATCAATTATTAGGGAAAAGTTATTTTAAAAAATCTAATTGAACCCTATTATTAGTAAATGTATCTTTGAACTCTGAAAGTTGAATAACTGAACAAATTAATAAGGCAAGCAAGTTTCTGGCAGTTATATCTGACCTAAGTAAGAAAAGGGTTGTAAATGTTCCCTTATATGCAGATGACTTTTGCTAACATGGTTAGCTCAACTTATTCATTGAAATAAATCTAGCAATTATAATTATTGCCTGTATGCAATTAAAATAAAATGCGGAATCCAAAATATATTTTCCTCTCTACTGTATTTACATAGTTGTACTGCCACCTTTCAATTTGATTAATAATGTTTACAAAGCTTTATGTTGAATGTCCATTAATTTGCATACACGTATTTTCATGTTAGAATTTCAAGAATCAGGAGCTATTCCAGAATTAGGAGGAAAATACACATGCTTCCTTTTTACTCCCATAATTGGGTAAATTGCTGATAAGATGAACCAAATTCTGCACATATTCTTATAAAATGTGTCTTCCATGGTCAGTGCAAATTTCTAATAAATCTGATAAAACTACAGATTTACTAATAAGGGGTAGTCAGTGACAGGACCTGGGTCTGGATACTTTTATAGCTAAGTGCAAAACCATAAAACTTAAAATGCCCAAAGGTACAGTTTATTCATACAATTAGATGACCTAAATTTACACAGTCCTTATAAAAGGCTAATATTTTACTTAGATGAACCAAAGCATTTTAAAAATACTTTTTATCTACTTATTTGGGGCTGAACTATGTGAATCCAATCAGGTCCCTCAAATAAGAATCAAGCTAAGACACCTAGGACTGTCTCTGCCACAGAGGTCACAGGAGTTTACATATTTGTCATAGACTAAAAGCAGTGATGTACATAAACACTTATGGGCACACAGAAAATGTGTGCATAATAAACACACCCTGGCAGATAGCCAGAAAAACAATATGGATGCCAAAAGAGCAAGAAATGCCCATATGCTTCTCCTTTCCAAAAAAAGATTATGTGCATGTGTACAGAGAACAAAAAACATGGACATTCATATTTAATAATAAACAAGTATAACTATTTACATAACCTCATTTCAACCTTTCAACAACTCTATGTGGTCAAGAAAAGTGAAAAACTGAGGCTGGGAGAGGGTGAGTCACCATCATCACACAGGTACACACTGCTGGTTGGTATTTGCACTGGCTCTCCTGATTAATCTTACCTATGCTGCAAAATACTTTCAAGTTTTCAAAAGAACCTTGTTCAGACACAAGGTAAATTCTGCACTTAGTGCCATTATTGTACCGGTGAAAGAGAAACTAGTGGAATCATTCAGCTTGTTTATGTCATGTCCAATAGAGATTTTTAAACTTTTACACAATGCTTAGCAGTTTAGTGCCTTTCTAGAGGGGTAGGGGGCCAGGCATTGAGGAATATATGGGTCTCTTTCATTAGAGTCACAGTAGGCAAAGTTTGAATTTATATGTTTTGTGAGTCTTTTTAAAATACTTTCTGGGAAGATGTGTGAATTGGAGGAAGGGTGTAAATAACGAAGCATTTACAATCCTTTTCTAACTTAGGTCAGATATAACTGCCAGAAACTTGTTTGCCTTGTTAATTTGTTCAGTTATTCAACTTTCAGAGTTCAAAGATACATTTACTAATAGGGCTCAATAAGCAATTTTTTTTAAAAAAATCACGTTTCCCTATAATTGGTGATAGCATGGAACAGCTATTCCTTCTGTGTTTTGCTAGGAATACCTCTCTCTAGTTGATTCTTAGCAACTTATATGAGTGCAGGGTGTGAGCTGCCCTTGAGGTCTGAAGCTGATTTTAAACTCCGATTTGAATCTGATTCTGACTTGAAATTAGATGTTTAATCTATGGTAGGCTATAAGGGTAAAGAAAAAAATAGTTGAAGTGCTTCACCCAGAAATTAAACTTGCTTCCTTTATTTCCTTACCTATGACACACTCTAGATGACTAAGTAATCTGAATAAAATGTGATTGCTTTTTGATAGATTTAAAAAAATAGTTTAAATCAACATCGTTTATGAGTTTTATCCTAGCCCCAATTTAAACTGGAATATGAAATTGAATACTCTCCTCACAGTAAATATTTTATAGGTCTTTGCCACAAATTTTCTATGCACAAAGTTCCAGGAGTATCTAAAGAAATGTCTTTTGAGAATAAAATTAATTGCCTTTTGATACAATTAAAGTAACAGGCAGAGTGAGTCACTGCAATTACATTACTCTTAAATTAAAACGTAAATACAAGTGTGGTGCAGGGTCTCCCTGTCTCAGATGACACTCTCCGATGTCAGTTCCTGGCTCAGCCCTCATGGCTGGTGCTGGGTGTTTATTAAGGGGCTGGTGGCCCTTGGCAGAGGGAGAGCTGCTGCACACACCAGAGTCATCATGTTGACATGGCCCATGCAGATGACTCCATCCCGTTCATGGAAGCAGACAGGTCCCAGTTGGCCGGGACAAGCATTTCAGTCATCCCTTAGAAAGTATCACTTTTAAAAGCTCGATTAAAAGATCATCTGTGTATAATATATCTGGGTTTATGATGCATTCAGATTTCATCATTTCCAATTCCCAGTCCCCCAAACGAGCATGCTTACATTTGACATAACAAGTCGCCAGCCCACGAGGATTTTCCTTTTTGGTTTCCTCAAATGCTAATTATGTAACAAGTCTAATTCAGTTCATATGATTCACTTGAGCAGTAGGTGCTTCGGTTACTTTATAACTGTCAAAAGGGATGTGAAGTCTCTCTTCTTCCTCCAAAACAATCACGCTGTGTACCCAGATCCTTTGCGTGCAGTGTTCACGTCCACCTGTGCTGTGAGCGAGGTCGGACTCAGAGCCACCACCAGCAGGTCTGTTCCTGTCCTGTGAATACAGAGGATGAGTATTAAGTCATTCACTCACCAGCACAACTTGAACAGATTTCTATATGCCTGTGAGAGTAGTCTCCAACTAAGAATACACGCTGAAACTCTGACAGCCCCAAATGCTGATAAATGCATTGGACCAGGATCTGGTTGAAGTGGTGTGTTTTCAAGTCCTTTAGCTCACATGGATAAGAGCAAAGGTTATTTTGTGTCTGAAAACAAACATATTTCTGGAATAATTAATACACAATCTCCTAAACCTTATTTCTGGAGAAAATCACATATACTGTCTTTATTGTAAATGCTTTTTCTTAAATTACATGAGAGAAGCGTGCAAAACAAATCTGTGGACAAATCCGAACTCCAGAAATCAAACTCTTTTTATTTCCATTAACTCAAAGAATTTCTATGGAAGGAAATCCTTTTCAGAGGGGTTCTTTCAGCTGGGTGGGTTGCGGGAGGCAAGGCCATGATAGCATTCCCTCCAGAGGCTGTGAGATCACCATGGTAACTGTCCCTTCCCTATCAATAAGCAAGAGCTATAGACATCAATATTCTGAAAAAGCCGCTTCCTTTTCCATGGTTATGACAATATGAACTAGTTTCAAGACTGAAATGTAACTCTTTTTGTGCAAAACAAACAATATCTTTGCTGATGGAAGTATTTTACTAGAATTCGGTGTAGATAAATACAAAAATTTTGAAGTCGGCCATTGTAGTCTGGTTTCAAGCAAGGCAAAATCTGTGCCCTAAGTCATTCAAGGATGCTACAGCTGCAGGGAGTGGTGTGTGTAGGTCCAGGAAGAAGAAAAAGGAATAAATGACACATCAGAAACTAAGGTGGCAACAGTAAAACAATGCATGCTCCCACCCAGCTCATGGAGTTGTTTACAAGAAGCACACACCTCAATAGTTGTCAGTGTTTGTGACAACTTCTTATCAGTAATCATCTCTAGATATCTAACTGTTACTGAGCAGGGCAAAGCGAAATCAACATTTTCCAAATGAAATATATCTCTTTCCCAAGGGGGCAGCTAAGTTTTACTCACCAGCTTTGTTTTCACTGGCTGAAAAATCAACATCTAAGTCTCTAAATGGCATCTCATTTCAGGTGTGCAAAATCAGCATTGCAAAGTTATCACAAACACTGATTTGCACAACCCACTGTTTAGAGGTACAAAGTCAGACACCGGCAGGCATCAGTAAATGTTTGCAAATATGTGAATGAACTTATAGGCTAAACAAACAACTCCAGCTTGTACTTATATTTTGTTTCAACCTGGGGCACTAATGAGCTTAGTCAATGATGAGGAAAAAATAATCAACAACAGGAAGTGGGGTATAGATCTTTTCACTTCTTCACAATTTCTAACACCCTCTTACTCATCTCCCAGACACTGCGCTGTTGCCATAATGATCACGTCCCACCCCCACTTAAAAGAGTTTCCTTACTCCCCAAAGCTTATTCTTTATCCCTATTTCCCTGACAGAACCCAGTGCAGACACATACGTGCCTACCTGCATTCCAGAGCTTTCTAAATAAGACCGCCCTGACATGAGTCTCTTCCTTCTCCCATTCTTATATACCTGCTACCTTCACATAGTCAGTCTACCTTCCAAGTGCAGCTCGAATGCCCTTCTTCGGGAAGTCTTTGGAACCTTGTTGTTCTTTTTCGGGATACATTCATTTGTTTCAATCATTTGTTAATCAAACATCTAGGTGCCCACTAGTCTGTGCCCTCAAAGAGTTTTATGTTCTATCGGGAAAACATGTTTGAGGAGTGCTGAAAATTCAGGAATCAAATAGGGTGTCTGCTACCAAAGATAACAGGCAGCTCTAGGGCTGGGCTTTTGAGGGGGTGTCATTCAAAAAGAAGGAACCAACTCTGCAGAGAACCAGAAGGGATATTCCTGCTGAGTCATGTGAGTGCACAGACACAGAGGCAAGAAGGAGCTGACTGATGAGAGGTGGTCACAGAAAGGAGGTCCATGGAGATGCACACGGGGAGGGGGAGAGCATGTTCAGTGAAGGGGAACACACAAAACACTCTAAATAGAAAATGGGTGAAATGCAGGAACAGGCATTTCTTGGTGAATGAGATACAGAGGGCAGGAAGCGTTTGGATGGGGAGGGGAGTTGGGGGCTGCAGGCCCAAGAGGGATGGTGGAGAGTGAGAGGAAGGGGATGACCACATGGCCAGGGGACCAGCCTGGGCTAGGAAGACAGGGCCAGACAGTCTTGATGGTTCATACAGCTATGTGTCACAGAATATGCACCAGAGTAACTAGGCAGCGTTGCGACATTCCCCAGGTAAACTCTCAAGAGTCTGTCTACAAGAAATCCCAAAGTGTCTCTAGAGATGCACAGCCAAGCTGCTGTAATCTGGGTCAGACATGACACAAGGGAGGGGTACAGCAAAGCACACCATCAATAAGAGCAGAAACTGGGGTACAGCAAAGCACACCATCAATAAGAGCAGAAGCTGGGGTCAGTGGCTTAGCCTGTAATCCCATGCCTTTGGGAGGCTGAGGTGAGTGGATTGCCTGAGCCCGCGGGTTCAAGACCTGCCTGGGCAGGCGAGACCTAATCTCTACAATAAATCTAAAAATTAGTCGGGCATGGTAGCGCGCGCCTGTAATTCCGGGTACTTGGAAGGCTGAGGCGGAAGGATCGTCAGAGACCAGTAGGTCGAGGCTGCGGTGGCTGGAAGCAGTCACTGCACTCCAGTCTGGGCGAAAGAGTGAGACTCCAACTCAAAAAATAAATAAATAAATAAGAGCAGAACGTGTGTTCATAATTCAGGGGAAATTATTTCACTCAGCAAAAAACATTTTAAGGGTCAGCACTAAATTGCCCACTTTGAGAAACTCAGAAAAATAAAAAGGAGATTTTTAAAACTGGCAGTGTCTCACTGTAGTTTGTGCTGACTGAAGCCCTTTCTTGGCTAGTATTCAAATATCTTTTATCTTCATGTAATCTAATATATTTATTACTATAGTCAATGCCTTAATGACACTATCAGCTTCCCATTTTCACTACTCCTTATTGCTTATCTCTCTTGGTATTTAAAAATCATTTTGCATTGTAAAGAAAAAGACTTAAGATGAAGTAAC
>NW_007191617.1:0-776 GCF_000164805.1 Carlito syrichta
CAGAACTGAGTGTCATGGCTCAAGCCTGTAACCCAGCACTTTGGGAGGCAGAGGCAAGAGAATTGACTGAGCTCAGGGATTTGAGACCACCTGAGCAACACAGAGAGACTTCATCTCTACAATAAATCAAAACTTAGCCAGGTGTGGTGTCACATGCCTGTGGTTTCAGCTCCCTGGAAGACTGAGGCAGAAGGATTGCCTGAATCCAGCAGGTCAAGACTGCAGTGACCATGAGCAATGTGCCACTGCACTCTGGCCTGGATGACAGAGTGAGACTCCAACTCAAAAAAAAAAAGACAAAAGAAGGTGAAAGCAATGGCATTTTGCCCCCCAACTGTGTCATAGACAGGCTGGAAGAGAAAGAAGAAATCTATCTGATGAACAACTTCATATAAAGAATCTTCATTCTTACCCCAAGATCATAGCACCCAGCAGAGGAGGCTAGGAAAATACAAGGAATGCCCTTGAGAATTCTTCTCTCGAATATGAATAAACTTTCACTTCCATCTATGTTCATTCTTCTGAAAAAATGTCTCCATCCATCAAATGTTTAGATAAAGAAAGAACAAGGCCGGGCTCAGTGGTTCAGCCTGTAATCCCGCGCTTTTGGAAGGCTGAGGTGAGTGGATTGCCTGAGCCCACGGGTTCAAGACCCGCCTGGGCAGAGAGACCTCATCTCTACAATAAATAAAAAAATCAGCTGGGCATAGTAGCGAATGACTGTAATTCCGGCTACTCAGAAGGCTGAGGCGGAAGGATCTCCGGAGCCCAGCAGT
>NW_007191618.1:0-824 GCF_000164805.1 Carlito syrichta
ACATTTGACACAGCATTCCCCAAGCTGATGCACACTCACAGCCAGCAAGCCAAGCCTGTCAGCTCTTCCTCGTAAATGCCAACGGAAGAGCAATGGCTTTGGATAGGAGACGGACAGGTCAAATCAAAAACACTTTAGAATTCAGTAGGTGAACAAATCATGCTTTCCCAAAGATGACAGCGAACCGGTCATGTCGCTCAGTGTGGCACCATGGAGTTGTGCACTTTGTATACAGGAAACGTTGCATACAGTTCTGTTAGGCCTTTGCATTCAATGTAGGATAATACACGCTGAAAAACAGGGAGAATCAGGCGTCACGCCAAAGACCAAGCCACTGTAATACTTGTTGCCCCCCCATTCAGTGACGTGCCGTTTGGAGAAATGTCTCCCATGGAAGACTGTTGTTTTCCGGAAAGCAAACAATGGCTCTCGGGCCTCGTTGGCAAATGAACGCGCAGAGCCATTGTATTCCGTGTGAGACGCCCGTGTCAAAAGAGAAAACTTTGCAGCATTCTCCGCTGAATGAAGCATGCTTGGCTACCCATGGCTGTGGAGATCTGGATCCAGTCAGTGCAGCAGCTGAAGTTGCACTCTGGTCACCAAATGCTCCCCGCCTAGTATAGTGCATATACAGGAGAGCTCTGAGAATCAGGGAGGAGAGCACGCACAAAGCCAGTGTATACAGACTGCCAATGAAGTGCAGTGCAGCGCACGCTTCAATAGCGTGTCCCCAGGAAGACCCAGCTTCACCCCCAGTGTAACAGAGGCTCTCCGTGCTTACTCGGCAATGAAAACGGCACAGCCTTGGTAGTCCTTATTAGGTT
>NW_007191619.1:0-660 GCF_000164805.1 Carlito syrichta
CAGCTGTTAGCCACCTGACTTAACTAGCTGGCTTCCTACCTAGCCAAATGGCTAGCCAGCTGACTCACCTAGGTTACTTTAGGTAGCAAGCTGGCTAGCCAGTTCTCAAAACTAGCTAGCTACCTACCTAGTCAGCAGGCTAGCCAGCAGAATTAACTAAGTGCATTGAACAGCTAGGCTGCTGGGAAGCAAGTCTCCTTATCCAGCTAGCTAACTACATAGCCAGCTGGGTAGACAGCTGACTAAAATAGCTGACTTAAACAGATAGCCAGTTGGCTAGCCAGCTGACTTAACTTGCAGACACCACTACCTAGCCAGGAAGCTATCTAGCTGACTTAACTATCTAGTTACCTACCTTGCCACTTGTTTTGCTAGTTCTCTTAACTAGCTGAAATAACCAGCTAACCAGCTAGCTAGTCAACTGACTCAACTAGCTCGCTACCTAGCAAGCCAGTTGCCTTAAATTGTTAGCTAACTATCTAGCTACCTAGCTAACAAGCTGGGTTAAATAGTTATCTGGCTAGAAAGCTAGCTGACTTAGCCAGCTGGCTGACTAGTTAGCTTACTCGTTATCTAACGTGCTAGCTAAGTGACTTTAATCATCTGACAACTCATTAGCTAACTAGTTAGGTATCTCAATCATCCAGGTGACTTAACTCT
>NW_007191620.1:0-787 GCF_000164805.1 Carlito syrichta
CAAGCTGACTAGCTAGTTGACTTCACTAGCTAGCTGAATGTTTAGCTGACTGTTAGCTTACTTCACAAGCTAGTGTCTAGCTAGTTGACTTAACTAGCTGACTAGCAACTGGGTTGGATAGCTGGCTAGCCAGCTGACTTAACTAGCTAGCTAAATGATTGTCTACATGGCTAGCCATCTGACTTGACTAGCTAGATAACTGGCTGGCTAGCTGGCTAGGCAGCTGGCTAGCTAGCTAGTGGGCTGACCACCTCCCTAGCCAGACAGAATAAATAGCCCTCTATCTGGCTGAACGGTCAGATAGCCAGCTGGTTTAATTAGCCAGTCACTCTGCTGGTGAGCCAGCTAGCCAGCTGACTTAACTAGCTGCCAGTTGACTTAGCTAGCTGACATCACTAGCTAGCCAGGTGGCTAGCCATCTGAATTAACTAGCTAGCAACCCAGCAAGGCAGCTCTCTAGCCTGCTGACTTATCAAACTGACTTAACTAGCTAGCAAACTGACTGAACCAGCTGACTTAACTAGCTAGCTATGCAGCAAGCCAGCTGATGTTACTAGCTGAAGTAACTAGCCAGCTACATAGCTATCTCTCTGGCTATCTAGGCCACTTAACTACCAGACAAATAGCTGGCTAGCTGACATAACTAGCTGACTTAACTGCCTATCTACCTAGCTAGCCAGATGACTTTAATAACTGAAATAACTAGCTAGCCAGCTATCTAGCATTCTGATTTAATTAGCTTTTTAAATAGCTAGTGAGCTGGCTAGCCAACTGACGTAAAGAGGTG
>NW_007191621.1:0-748 GCF_000164805.1 Carlito syrichta
CTTAACTAGCTGACTAGCAACTGGGTTGGATAGCTGGCTAGCCAGCTGACTTAACTAGCTAGCTAAATGATTGTCTACATGGCTAGCCATCTGACTTGACTAGCTAGATAACTGGCTGGCTAGCTGGCTAGGCAGCTGGCTAGCTAGCTAGTGGGCTGACCACCTCCCTAGCCAGACAGAATAAATAGCCCTCTATCTGGCTGAACGGTCAGATAGCCAGCTGGTTTAATTAGCCAGTCACTCTGCTGGTGAGCCAGCTAGCCAGCTGACTTAACTAGCTGCCAGTTGACTTAGCTAGCTGACATCACTAGCTAGCCAGGTGGCTAGCCATCTGAATTAACTAGCTAGCAACCCAGCAAGGCAGCTCTCTAGCCTGCTGACTTATCAAACTGACTTAACTAGCTAGCAAACTGACTGAACCAGCTGACTTAACTAGCTAGCTATGCAGCAAGCCAGCTGATGTTACTAGCTGAAGTAACTAGCCAGCTACATAGCTATCTCTCTGGCTATCTAGGCCACTTAACTACCAGACAAATAGCTGGCTAGCTGACATAACTAGCTGACTTAACTGCCTATCTACCTAGCTAGCCAGATGACTTTAATAACTGAAATAACTAGCTAGCCAGCTATCTAGCATTCTGATTTAATTAGCTTTTTAAATAGCTAGTGAGCTGGCTAGCCAACTGACGTAAAGAGGTGACAAACTAACTAGCCAGCTGGTTAGCTAGCTGACTTAACTAGTTGATTA
>NW_007191622.1:0-816 GCF_000164805.1 Carlito syrichta
CATAGTATAGCAATATGTATTAGGTAGAGAAAATACTAGGTGATTCAATGGAAATTCACTTTGAAAAAATATAAATTGGTTTGAAACATAAGTGGAATGAGATTTTATAATTCCTTCAAATATGTAGGGGAATCTTTTCTCTAAGAATTGCATTTCTTTATCATTTAATCAAAATTAACTAGCATAAAATACAGAGTGCAGTAAGAAATTGTACACAAATTTTAAGAAAGGAAATAGCTGTGTTAAATCATGATACTGTGTTGTTTTCTAAAATTTTTAATATTCATCCTACATTCTGTGTTCTGAATAGCACTTAGGTACACTGAACCTCAAGGTTCAGTTATCTAAGGATGATATACATATGGATTCTCAGCTAGTTTCAATTTATGCAGAATAAAACATTCGGAATTTATGTGAGAAATTAGTTTTCAATTGGAAAGCAATATTATACTGTGTAAAAGGAAAAGGAGTTATCATTGCAGTATTGTACACTTCTTAATTATCAATCCCTGCATAAAGAACATTTCTGTTCTGAATTGTAATCATCTTTAAAGTAAGAAAAAATAAAAAATAGTACAAAACAGTCAGTTGCACGTTTTACAACTTTCATTTATTTATATAATATTTTTTAAAAATGTGTGGTACAATTCAGAGTTAGTTATACAAACATTGATTATACAGGGTCCCTGGTTGATGAGTATGGCTCTCCCTCCATTTGCAATATCTCTCCACTTCCAATCTATCCTCTCCTCCTAAAAAGATTTCTACTACTGCCAATCAGTTTCTTACAGAACTATAATTGATCAAGTTCAGCTC
>NW_007191623.1:0-1005 GCF_000164805.1 Carlito syrichta
CGAGGCTCTGGGCACCCGCCCCTCAGAGACGCTGGTTCCATTTCTGGCCACTCTCGCTGTCTAGAGCCTGCCCTTTGGAACTTTGGAGCTCTGGAACTCCGGGTCCACCCTGGCTGAGGCACTCAGCGTGAGACCCCAAATCAGAGGACCCAGACAAGCGGAGAAAAACAGATCTGCTTAAACTGCCTTGCCATTCTCCAGGAAGAGACTTCCATTGCCCTGCCCACCTAGCAACAAACTTTACCTCATTTCCTAAGGCCAGGTATTGCAGTGTGCGGGGAAGTTTTGGGTCCCTGCTCCCTCCAGCTCTCTCCCCGGCCCGGCACCCGGCACCGCAGGTCGCACAGGGAGGCTCTGAGCGCCCGCCCCTCAAAGACACCGGTTCCATTACTGGCTGAATACTCTGTAAGGACCCAGTGCCACTCTCGTCATTTACATCCTGCCTTTTGGAACTTTGGAGCTCTGGAACTCCGGGTCCACCCTGGCTGAGGCACACCAGCGTGAGACCCCTAGCCAGAGGACCCAGACAAGCAGAGAAAAACAGACCTGCTTAAACTGCCTTGCCATTCTCCAGGCATATACTTCCATTGCCCCGCCCACCTATCAACAAACTTTATCTCAGCTCCTAAGGCAACAGTGTGAAACAGGAGACAAAGCCCCACCCCTATGCTGCAATGAAAAACAAAAGGGAGAGGCTGGAATCAGACATCACACAAGTGACTCTAGTCTGATCGCTTATTTTGACCTATGATTTTATCATTGAAACTGTTGGTCTAAATTACGTTTGGTGTTTACCTTCTGACTTATACTGTTTCTTGATTTTTTTGGCCTGTCTCTGTTTAGCTATCACTATCATATCTTTAGGGAATCTTTCTTACCTGTCTTTTTTCACTTCTTCCCAGCCCTGTGTCTCTCTCTCACCTGATAGTTGGGATGTATATCTGTTTTCCCTCTTGCACTTCTCCCTTTCGCTTATTTTGACTTATGATTTTATCATTGTAACTG
>NW_007191624.1:0-766 GCF_000164805.1 Carlito syrichta
AAATGTTTTATTTTTCTTTTTAAACATTCATTGAATAAAGTCTACTTATAACTATTTGTCTTATTATTGGCTTTATATTCCTTGTGCTTTTTCTATACTCCTATTGTCAACATCTCCCACCTGCTGTCAAATAATTATAACAATACATGACACTTGTTTATTTGTTATCTCACTTTTAAGTTTAGTACTTTATGCACCCCCAGTCACTCCATTAACCCCTACACATATACCAAAATACAAGTTTCTTAAAAGAAAAATCTTGTCTGTTTATTCATTACTATACACTGGGTATGTAGAAGACTGCCTAATCACAGTATTCAATAATTATGCATTAGCTGATTGGTTTTGAGTATAATAAAAAGGTCTTTTATGTTTTTAAATCAAGTTATAATTAAAATCATTGAATAATAATATTGTTGAAATGCAAGTAACTTTAGAGATGTATTCTGGCCCTGCATTTTATAAATGATAACTTGACTTGTAAATAGTTACTTACATCTGCAAGTTGGCAGACTTATAAATATGACCTGATTAAAAATAAAGAAGCAAAGGCAACTTTTAGCAAGTCTATGTAGATACAGCTAAGTACTACTGTAAATTTGTGTTCAGTAAGACATTTCCAGGCATCACTATGATAAAAGACAACAAGACCCAATGCTATTTCACTGCCAATTGAAAGGTAGATGATGCTAATTGATTACAACTTTATTTCTCATGGAAACTAGACATGATCTTTCATTATTTTTTAAGTAACATTTCGGGTAGT
>NW_007191625.1:0-1784 GCF_000164805.1 Carlito syrichta
CAGGTGGTCTGGTGGCAGTGCAGGTTCTTAGGGATTGGATGTCTGGAAAAGATTTCAATTCTCCCTCACTAATGAAGCTTAGTTTGGCTGGGTAGGTTATTCTTGGTTGAAATTGTTTCTCTTTTAGAACTTTGAAGATAGGGCTCCAGGCTCTCCTGGCCTGAAGGGTTTCTGTGGATAAATCTGCTGTTATTCTAATTGGTTTTCCCTGGTAGGTAGTCTGGCCTTTTTCTCTTGCTGCCTTTAGGATTTTTCCTTTCATAGCTACTTTGTTTAGGCAAATTATTATGTGTCTGGGAGTTGGTCTTCTCGTTTGTTGTCTTGCAGGGGTTCTCTGAATCTCTTGTGTTTGAATTTTTTCATCCTTAATGAGATGAGGGAAGTTTTCTTGAATGATTTCATGAAATGTTTGTTCCAGTGTGGCTTCTGTTTCTCTTTCTGCCTCAGGAAGCCCAATTATTCTTAGGTTTGGTCTCTTGAAGTGATCATTTATCTCTTGCAGGTTTTGTTCTGTCTTTTTGAGCTTCTTTTCTATGCTTTTGACAGTTTGGGTTAGTTCTGTGTTTTGGTCTTCGAGCTCTGAGATTCTTTCTTCGGCTTGGCTGATTCTGCTTTCCCATGCTTATTAGTCTGTTGTTCATTTTTATCACAGTATTCTTTACTGCTGTCATTTCTGACAACAGCTCCTTCCTATTTTCTTCTTGTCTCTCCTCAATTTTTAAAATTCTCTCCATTAATGTCTTGATGTCTGGGTTTGTTGCATGTAACCAGTCATTCTGGGGACTCTTCATTGTCTGTGTTCCAGAATCTGTTTTCTCAGTGTCTGATTTCCCAGGGGTCTGTGTAAGACCTATATTCTTCTTTTTTTGGTTTTTCTTCATTTGTGCAGTTTTTCCCCCTCTCTACTTTTTCTCTCCCTCCACGTCACCGTCTTCTTTAATTCTTTTATTCAGGGGTAAAGGGATTGGTTTTACTTCTGTTTGTTCAATCTCCTATTCTTTATGTATGTCCTCTTACTTTGTTCAATTCTGAAGTTGCACTGTAGGTTGGAGGTGGTCCTTTTTGCAGTTTTGAGATGTACTTAAGGGGAGAGCTATGATTCAAAATCTGTCTGCAGGTCCTGATATTCACTGACAGGCGTGTGGATAATGCGGAACCCACTTCCCACTGCCCTGGAATCTGTCCGTGCAGTGGGGCCGTAGGTTTACTCCCTGAAATAAAATGTGGTTAGCAGAGGGGAGAGAATGGAGCAGATAGTGGGTTGAAGAGGGGAGTGGAGAGATAGAGGATTAAGGGGGGAAACAAACGAGTGTGCCAACAAATAGAGAGAGAAGCCTATACTGAAACATATAAAAACAATAGACCACAGCTACAGTCGAACCAACTCTCATACAAACAAAAATAAAGCATATAGTGATGCTAATATACAAGCTAACCAACCACCTTGTTAGTGTGCTGTTCCTCTATACAAAGATATGGTTTACAGAGAGAAGAAAAGAGAAGAAAAGGAAAAGGAAAAAAGAAAAAAGGGAACAATGCAGTAGGAATAGAATTAAGTCATTAAACTGATAGAATCAATGAAGCACACTCTGAGACATTTCGTTTAAGTCCAATGTCCTTTCAGGTCTGATTTCTAGTTTTCTTTTCAAGCTGGTAAATTAGTTTGCAGTTAGAGTCAGTTGCCCCTGATCTGCAGTGAAGGACAGTTCAGATTAACCTTCCTTCAGCAGTTTGGTCTATGTCTTTATCAAGCTTGTTTCTCCCGTTTCGGTGTTGTTACCTTG
>NW_007191625.1:2243-18461 GCF_000164805.1 Carlito syrichta
GGGGCAAGAGTCAGAGACCCACTGCAGATCTCCCTTGCAGAGGGCTTCAGATGCCGGGTTGCCCCGTCGCCATCTTGCTGCATCTCCCATCCATCCTTTTACTTTTAATCCACATGTATCACTGTGTGTGAAAATAATTTCTTGTAAATAGAATATAGTTGGGTCAATTTTTTAAATCCACTCTGCCAGTCTCTGGGATTTGATTGGTATACCACTTCCATTTAAAAATGAATGGTATGTTAGCAATTAAGTCTGCCTTCTTATTATTTGCTTTCTATTTGTTCCCTATGGTTTTCAATTCTCTGTTATTTATATTACTTGAATATATTTTTGTGTATACTCTCTTTTGCAGAGTTATTTTAATGGTTGTTTTGAGCACTACAATATATTTATGTGATTTACCATAGTCTACTAACATTCCATCACATTGAGTGAAGTGACTTCTATTTAGGCCATTTTATCTTCCTCATTTTTAATATCATTATCTTGAGCATCAAATGACTTTATAATTTTTGTTTCAATCATCAAATATTATTTTTAAAACTCATAGCTATTGATGTAAAGAATAGTCTACTGTCTGGATTCATATTTCTGCCCTTTCCACTGTTCCTTCATCCTTCCTAATGCTCCAAGATTGTTTTCTCTTTGTCAGTAATTTATTTTCGTTATTATTTTAAAGTAGGTCTGCCAATGACAACTTCTTTTAGTTTTCCTTCGGTTTAAAACGGTTTTATTTCTCTTGATTCCTGTAGGATAGTTTTGCTAGATACGGAATTTGTGGCTGACAGTTCTTTTCTTTCAGTGTTTAAAAATGTGCCACTTTTTTCTGCTCTTCATGGATTTAGAGATGAAATGAACTGTCATTCAAATCTGTCTTCTGTATAATTATGATGTGTCTTCATGTAGATTTCATTGGATTTATCTTCGTTGGCATTCACTCAGTTTCTTAAACCTATAGGTAGTTATCTGTTGCCAAATTTGGGGATTTTTCAGTCATTATTTCTTCCAATGCTCTCTTAGCCCCACTCTGTTTCTCCTTTCCTTCTGGAACTCTGATGATAGAATGTTGGATATTTTACCCTGCAGTACTATTCATTTTTTGTTCTTGAGAACTGTTGATTTTTCATTTGTTTTCAGTCTATTTTTCCTCTGTGGTTCAAATAGTCAAATTCTGTTCATATATCCTCAAGTTCACTAACTGTCCACTGACATCTCTACTCTACTATTGAACCCAAGAAGTGAGTTTTTATTTCTGTTTTTATACTTTTTAGTCTATAATTTTTAGTTGTTTTTAAAAAATGTTTTCTCTTCATTGGCTGAGATTTTCTCATTTAAGAAAATTTAAGTTTTGTCATTTAAGAGAATTTATAATTATGGTAACTGCTTTAAAATTCTTGTCAGATAATTTTAACTCCTGATTCCCCTCAGTGTTGATCTAGTCAATTAACTCTTCTCATTCAAGTTTAGCATAATGGTGATTTTTTGATAGTATCTGTTAGGAGGTCCTGGGTTCAATTTAAATCTTTTATTTTCACAGGCAGTCACCTTGCTTAGGTTTATCACACAACCCTGGCTGGCTTCTGTGGGCTTTTTATTCCTCAAAGTAGTCTTTACAGTATTACCTTGGTCTGCTTGGTTAACCTGGTACCACTGTGCCCCATCAGTGCTGCCTGAAGTAGTGGAGAAGTTTTCCCCACAATGGCAAGCTGGATGTTTCTTGGTGGGGGAAGGAATACTCAAGCCTGTAGAGATAAAGAAGTTTTCTTGCTGGGCCACTTGTTGTGTCTAGGTACCTCTTACTGGCTCTTCCCTTTAATCTGTTGTCACTTGGCTGCAGAGAGGAGTCTCAGGCTTGCAGGAAAGGAGAGTCCTTGACCTAGTGCTTATTGTAGGAGGAGCCCCCAATTTATTCTTCTTTCTGGTGATGTCAGGCTTGCCTGAGGTTTTCAGAGGAACTCCTATTAGATACAAGGAAGGAATATGCTTACCTGAAAACTTTCTGATGTTAGGTTGGAACAGGGGAAAGACAGGTTTGAATCACCTTCTGCCGCTGGATGTAGAAATACAAGATGCCTTGAAACTGTGTTATTTCACCAGTATTGGGATTCCAAACCAGTTTACCTTCTTTTTACCTTTCAAAATCCTCCTTTGGTTGTCTCTTATGTCATTTCCAGGGCTTATAGTTTTGTTTAGCAGAGAAGAGCAGGAAGAAAGGAAGAAATTGACCTATGACATCTTGTCTATATCAGAAGTCTCAAATTTTCAAATGCATTAAAAGTTTGCAGCCAGGCTCGGTGGCTCAGCCTGTAATCCTGCGCCTTTGGGAGGCTGAGGTGAGTGGATTGCCTGAGCCTGCGGGTTCAAGACCCGCCTGGGCAGGCGAGACCTCATCTCTACAATGAAAATTAAAAAAATTAGCCAGGCATGGTAGCGTGCACCTGTAGTTCTGGCTACTTGGAAGGCGAGGCGGAAGGATCGCCAGAGCCCAGCAGGTCGTGGCTGCGGTGGCCGGAGCGGCCACCGCACTCCAGTCTGGGTGACAGTGAGACTCCAACTCAAAAAAAAAAAAGTTTGCAATATTTCCTATAACTATTACATTACCTGTGAGGTGCCACCAGCTAAACGTGGGGCATAGAACAAATCAACATTGGTGAAGGGGATTAGTAATGTTTGTGGTCAGAAGGTATCAAAGTGCTTCAGATCAGTTGCAAGCCCCTTCCTAAACTAGAGAGCAGCCCTACAGGACCATACACCAAGCCTCTTCCAGAATGCATGTTGGGTCACCATAAACCACATGCTCTCTGGACCATCTTGTGGGGTGATAACCAGAGTGTGGGATCTGAAAACACACAAATGAATGCAGAACACACATTTCTAAGCTTATTTGTAGACTAATATACAGACTCTTAGGTAAAAATACAAGTTTAACCAATTACTTGGTATTATAAAAATAAGGAAAAATAGCAAAAAAAAAACTTCATTCGTAAAAAAGGAAGAAAATATTCTTACCTGTTCTGAGGACTTTTCACCAAATAATGTCTTGCTGTGAAAGGAAAGATAAATGAAGATAGTAAATAAATGCTACTTTAGATATATATGCTCCAGGAATTACCAGGAAATTCAGGGACCCAGGTGTTGTTCAGCTATTGGTGCTATACCAGCCAACTCACAGGGCTTGCATACTTTTCTTTGGGGAAGTACAGTAGAGCCATCACATGGACACCACAGTGACTTGATATTGTTCCAGCCCTACATCTGACCAGGCATGAAGTTCTACACTCCAGTCTTCCTAGTTACATAACCCCAAATTTTCATTTTTGGCCAAGACAAATTGAGTTGGATACTAACCTGAAGGATCCTGGAGTAATAGTCACCCAACTTTTGAGCTCTGCCTGAGTCATAAGAGAGCACTCTTGGAACCAGATGGGACAACAAGTCTCTACTCAGAAGCTCCTCAGTATAAAATGAGTTTACATTCTCTGATTAATACTCTTCCAAGGCTAAAAAGGGGCCTTTGGAAAGACAGTCTTGAAGCAAAACATTCTTCTATGATAGGTCTGTAGAGAAAAATAGGAATGCCTAGATACTGAATCCAACAAATATCCAATCTAAAGCTTGGAATGAATTTACTTTAAATAGAAATAAAGTTGAAACAGTCAGGTGGACCCCGAGGTTGTATGGTAGATTGTTACATCAAGGGACCCCATGAATCATACCTCTTTGTATCCTGCACACCCATGTATAGCCCCTTCCTACACTGACTCTGAATTTGGTCACATAACTTGCTTTGTTCAAGGGAACATTAGCCAATGCGCCATAAGCAGACACATAAAAGGCATTTGTGCTCTTGGATTTGCTCTCTCTCTCTAATAAGAGGAACTCTTCTGCTACCACATGAGGAAGCCTGATGAGCCTATTGGAAGATGAGACTACGTGCAGCAGACAACAGTCATCCCAGTTGAGGCCCTAAAGCAATCAGGTCCCAGTTGATCCACCAGCCGACTGCAGCTGCATGAACAACTCCAGCTGAGACCACCAAAGGAATTGCTCCATGAAGCCCAACCCAATTGCTGACCTAAAGAATTGTGAGCAAATAAAATATTTGTTGGGAGCTATTATATTTGCAGTAATCTTTCATGAAGGTAGGCAATGCAGCCACGAAGGTTCTAGAGCTGGATGTGAGAATCTAAGTTTGAGAAGGGGCTGGTCTAGTCCCCATTAATACCTAAACTCTTTCAGCATTCCATTTACTGAGCACCTACTGTATGCTAGATAATACAGATTCAACAACAATAACAACAACCAGAGTTAGTATTTATTGAACACTTCGTATATTTTAAGCTTTGCACATCCCTGGGTACTCTTCAGAAGAGCAGTTTAAGGGAACCATTTTCTAATTCCTCATCTTAAATGGTATTCTTTCCTAAGAATTCATTGTCTTGTCATTTGACTGAAGTTCCTTTCCCTCTCTCCTTTCAAGATCACCTTTTTCTATTCATAAAATCAAAGCACACCCCACACTCTAGATTTATACTCTGGAGACCTGTTCTTCAGGGAAATGTCAGTGAGGCACCAAACAATAATTGATATGTGTGTTAAGAAAGCAGATTGGCTGATGTCTGGACAACTAAACCTTCCACAAGGGAGGCCTTTTCTAATATTTTGCTTTCCATAAGGATTGAATAAGGATTGAACCCAGTTATCAGCTGGTAGAGCATTACAAATCATTTTTAGTGATAGATCACTATGTGATTTTGACATATAACTGGGGAGCCATTTAAAATATTGAATGATATAAGAAAATGTCATCCGTTCTTGCCTTTCTAAATATCAACCAGGAATTTCAGAGCTAACATCAATTTTAAAAAATAAGACTAGAATTCAGGGGAATTTTATCTCTAAGTAAATTTGTATAAGGATATATGAAGTAAATATAAAAATCTATTTCAATAAAAATGCATTTCCAATAGAATTTGGTTTTTATGACTATTAATTATTTATCTTAAATTGTAATATATTTATGTCATTTTAATTTTATACAAATTTTCCAAACCTTATTAATGGCATAAAATTAACAGCTTACTCTAAAAAAGAACTTCAACACTTAAAGAACATATGGAATAAGAAAATAAAAAAAACTTGTTAATTTAAATTTGTATACAAATGTTACCTTACAGATGAGTGTAATAGGGTGACCAATAAAAGGCTATAAATCTTAGTGATCTATCACAGAAACAAAGAACTGAGTACCACATATTCTCACTCATAAGCGGACCCTGAACATTTACCATAATACTATAAAAAAGGGATTAGCTGTAGCCTGAAATTGCTGGGGAGAGGGAGCAAAGTGGAGACCAAAGGGAGACTCAAACTTTACCTGTGCAATGACTACTTGTATACCTAATCCTGAATTTTACCCCACATTTTAAAAATAAGAAAAATTAATTAAAAATAAAAAAACAAAAGACTTTCAAACCAAAAAATGTATGAGTATTAAAGTAGGATAAAATTCTGTGGGAAAGTGGATTGAAGATAAAAGTTCAAGGATAAAAAGAGAACATATAAAATTTCTAACAGTTAATGCTTTTTCAAGAGGGTCTTTTTTTTTTCTCATGAAGTCTTAAAGTAAATGAAGATGGTAATTAGATTTAAGACATTTAGATGTAAAAGAAATGTAACCACTTCATTTTTAAGAAGTCAATACTTGTAATACTCTGGAAATTACATCCTTGCAACATTTTATATTTGTAATGAAAAACTTTAGATGTCAACAAAAAACTAAAAGTGCATAGTTTTAAAAATTATTTTAGAAATTATGCAAGCAAAAATGTTTGCAAGCCACAACTTTGTACTTTAATTTAATCTTCATAATAACCTTGTCATTACTTCTGTTTTACAGTGGAGGACATTGAAACAGAGAGGTTAACAAACTTTCCCTAGGTCACACAGCTGGTGTTATTTTATGGGTTGAACTATATCCCCTCCAAAATTCATATATCCAACGCCTAATCCACAGTACCTCGGAATTTGGAGATAGGGTCTAAAAAGGCAATTACATTAAAATGAAGCTATTAGGGTGGACCCTAAACCAACATAACTGGTGTCCTATAAGAAGAGATTAGGACACAACATTCACAAAGGGAAGACAACATGAAAACACAAGGAGAAGGTGGCCATCTGCAAGCGAAGCCTCAGGAGAAATCAGCCCCGCCAATACCTTGATCTCAGGCTTCTGGCCTCCAGAACTGTGAGAAAATAAATTTCTGCTGTTAAAGCCACCCAGTCTGTGGTACTTTGCAATGGAGCTCGAGGATACCTATATACCTGGGAAGTGGCAAATGTGGGCAGTCTGACTCCAGAGTCCTCTTGTAACTACTACAGTCATCTTTTGATATCTTTGAGGATTCATTCCAGAACTCCTTTGGGATGCCAAAATCCAAAGAAGTTCAAGTCTTCAACATAAAATATCATAGTATTTGCATATAATCTATGCACATCCCCTTGCATACTCCAAACCATCTCTAGATTACTTACAATACATAATACAATGTAAATGCTATGTAAATAGTTGTTATCCTGCATTTATTTTATTTGTATCATTTGTTATTGTTGTTATTTTTTATTTAAAAAAATTATTTTCCAGCTACAGTTAGTTGAATCTGCAAACACAGAAATTGCAGATATGGAGGATCGACTATACTCTGCACCATTCTCAGAGACACTAAGCTACTGGTGTCAGGGCTCCTACAGATGGAAAAATTGAGTCTCAGAGGCATATGGCCAGCCCACTACTGTGCCACAGCTAGAGCTGGGTAGAGTTGGGACTGCAATCCAAGAGAATCCCATGAGCTGACCTGTGTTTTAGAAAGTCTAGTCTAGGGTCAGCACAGTGAGCAGCTTGAGGGTCAGGAACTAAGGGGCAGGAGAGCAGCTGGGGAACTTCCCCACGGAAGCTGACTAAGAAGGGCCAGGAGCCCAGCGAGAATCGGCAGTGTCAGGGTACAGAAGATATACCTCTGCCAGCACTTGGAGATTGTCAATTCTGAAGTCTTAGCCAGGGGGGTGCAGGGTCGATGGTCCAATTAATAAAGAAGGATCACCTATAGGACTAAAAGTTACTTTTGACACCAAAGGGGAGGCTTACAGGTATCTGAGAAACAGACTTCACTCAGAGTCACCTTTCAATATGCAAAGCATAATCAGTGCTGATTACATAACTGTTCTAATCTAACTTAGGTTGGACTCCCCAGAAGCAGAAATCGTAAAGCAAGCATTCAAGTGCCAAGAGTTTATGTGGGAGATGATTCTAGGAAACCCACTGTGGGTGGGAGAGCCTGGGGAGAGAAGCAGCCAATAAAGGGTGCAAAATGGAGCCAGTCCTCACTGCGGGCCATGGTCTGCAACCCAGCACTTGATCTGGAGACTTTGGCTCCACACAAAGCAGCCATCTGCAGAGATGAAAATTCAGGCGCAGTTCTTTTAAATGGTGGTCTTATGATATTTGGAAGTTTGAAGGCTCTGAAAGGAAGACCTGTTTTTCCCACTTCTCTTGATAAGAAGCAGCAGTCCCTGGGCCACTCCCTGCCATCCTCTACCCTTTCTCCTCCTCAGCTGGGACCACACTGCTCACAGGCTCATCCCATGGCCAAATCTCCCTGCTGGCATGTACAGCCTGAAGGCTTTGTCTTCTTCATCTGGACCTGTCCCTATCACCACTGCCACCCGAAGTGGGGTGATTTGGGGTAGGGGCATCTGTGCCCTCCATTCTTTCAAGGCCTTTAACAGGGTGGGGACATCCGAGGCATAGACAACCCTCTCTCCATCCTACCTTCTACTGTCTTTCATCCTCTTCTGACCTCCAGGACATGCACAGACCCTGGGATAGGACCCAGGGATGTTTCTTCTCTATTCACCGAGTGCTCTTGGCAAGAACTGTGGCAGCCCCGGCACCACACAGGGTTTCCGTGCTTGGAACATGGTATGCGCCCAGGAGCACTTGCAGAGGGAAGGATCATAGTGCTCTCCCCACTACCTGCAGCCCAAGCATAGGCAGGGACCCCTGCAGTCTAGAAAAGCAACCCCTTCCTTCAGAGTACAGTCTGTGGCCTCTGCCTGTAAGGAGAAACAGGACCAGAGTACACTCCTTCCTACCTCCAGCCCTGTGCCCTCAACATGCAAGGCCCAAGAGTGAGCGCCCTCCAGCAAACAGTCCTACCAAAACAATTATAAGGACAGTTCTACCTCTTCTGGTCACCAAATGGGAAGCTGAGAAGGAGAACCAAGTTCTTTACCTCCTGTTCTCTTGGCACAAAGAGCCATTTAGTGGCCATATTCATTCAGTGAAAAGCACCAGTACATAAAGCTGTCTGTCTAGAGTCCCAGTCATGAGACCCAGGTGGCTGTCAAGCTCTTTGAAAGTGATGAACCCAAAATGGGATGTGCCGGAAGTATGAAATCACACCAGATGATTAAATCACAAAATCTTAGTAGGAAAAAGGAGTGTGGTGTATTTCATTCATAATCTTTATATATTAACACTTTTTGGAATGGTATTTTGGATGTAGTAGGTTAAATAAAAGATATTAAAAGTAACTTCACTCCTTAGTAAGAAAAAGAAATGTAACATCTCATTTATAACTTTTATACATTGACACTTGTTGGAATGATATTTTGAATATAAAAAGTTACATAAAAATATTAAAATTAATTTCACCTTTTTGTTTCCCTTTTAATGTGACTATTAAAAAACAGTCAGAGCACATCTGTGATTCATACTGCATTTCTGGTGGGGCAGCAGGCAAAGGGCCTTCACATGCCTGAGCAGTTGGATTGGCCACCATGGCTTCCGACCGTGAAAGGGTGCCGCTGGTAAAGGTGAACCCCACACATGAGAAGGTAGCCTGGAGCTGCCCACACCCAGGACAGGCGGCCACCCAGCACATCACCCATAGACCCAAGAGATAAGAAGAACCCTCGACACCATTTTACAGTGAGAAGACTTGGGGGCTCAGAACATAATTTATTTATTTGGGATTTCGGAAGTCCCATTTTGTAGATTAAGGAGCCTGAATCTAGGCTGTAAGTCCAGTGCTCTTTTGATTAGGCCACTGGAGAGGCTTACGAACCCCCACAAAGGAAAGATAGGAGCTCAGGGGGGCTGAGAGAACCAGTCGAGCCTCCCAGCACACACTGAAGGACCAGAGAGATCTCCCTCGTAGTTGTCCAGGTGTCTGACTCCATGCTGCGAACGCTTAGTCCTCTCCAAGGCCCAGGTCGTCCTCAGCCCCTTTTAGTCCACGGCCACCCCATTCTGATCTTTGTAGTCTCCTCGCCCACACTGTCCAAAGTCTGGCTGTGAGTAGGATGTAGCCCCCAGCTCCCTTTCCTTGTACCTCTGTAAGAAAAGGCCACAGGCCCTTTGATTCATCTTCAGGGGGAAGCAGAAACAGTCAGTTTATGGGTAGGGAAGTTTATGGGTGTTTAACAAGCCTTAGAGAGTCCTGTCTGTGGTCATGGTTCTACCAAATCAGGCAGACCTGACTCTAATGTGTCTTAAAAACTGCACTTTTAAAAGCTCAGGCACAGAAGATTGAGGGATTACTGGGGCACCAGGTCTGGACTAATTCCCAAAGAAGCAAAGGCCTTTGGAAACCAGTGTGCTTGAGGCACCAGCACACTAACAGGGGCTGGGCCCTGGGCCATCAGGATTGGTGTTTTTCAGGGTGACTCAGAGCTGCAAAGGCCCTAGGATGAGGTTCTGGGCACCAACGCCATAACAAAGAGCACAGACAGAGATTCATAGTTTGGGAGGGGAAGTGGAAAACATGTTTGTGATTGGCAAGCAACACATGGGTGCAATTAACTCCAGCTCACATGAATACTCAGAGCCCTTGGACACAAAGCAGCTGCAGCCTGGCATGAGAGCAGAGAAGCAGGAAGGTTGAGAACATAGAAGGGCAGGTCTACGGCCTCCTGGCTTCCGGGATGGGCTGGGTTTACATCAGGGTCCCATTGGGTGTTGCATCAGGAGTGAGGCCAACTACTCTGATGTCCTCTTTCCTGATGAATGTGGCTGGGGGAGTTGGAGAGCAGGTGCCAGGCTCATCTCTCTTGTCCATTTGTGTGTGAGCAGCCTGCAAACTGTGATGTTCCATGGCCCCCACACGGGCAGAAGGGCTCTCCCACACACAGTCAGGCCCAATAAACACAACTGTATAGAAAATCTAGAAACCATCAATATAACAAGGGGGTCCTTAGTAAGGCCTGGAACCTCTTCAAACCAAGCACTGGATATATGTATTTACATGTATTAATTAAGATGAGGTAAATTTGTTATAGTGCAGTGGATTGAAAGTGAGAGCATGCTATATTTGAGTTGTACGAGTGTTGCTGGTTTTTAGTGACATCATTTCTGAGGATCAGTGAGTTCTTTAGACACATGTGGCTTGGCCCACAAATGCTTGACTGCTCCCAATGACAGCCATGGTCATCTGTAGCCACCCTGTAAAAGGAGCAGCCTCCTGAGACACAGCCTCACATGGGGGTATGTGTCCTATCCCTGCTGTCACTCTGGCACCTGCTGGAACTTGCCACTTTAGAATTGCTGCCGTCTCCACATCCCAACTCCATCCCATCCCTGCTTAGATACAAACAGAGCATGCACCTTGAAAACTAACTGGTTGCCAGGGTAACGGCTCAGCACCACCAGTCCTCAGGCCTCACAAGCAGCCACAATTTTGCCTCTGTCTCCAGGAGTGATTGGGCTGTATCACTTACTCCTCCCAAAGCTAGGGGCATCCCTTGTTTCCCATTGGGTCTGCAGTGGGAAAGTGCAATAAAGTCTTCTTTGAGTGGTGACTTCAAGAATACCACAAATTAGTTGCCATTCTTCCTCTCCCTTAAGACTTGGCTGCCCTCATGACTTGCTTTAACCAATAGAATGTGGGAGAGTGACACCGTGTCAGTGTCCAGTCTAGGCATGCCTGTAGTCATCAAGTAGGAAGGTCTGGTTACCCTGCTGGTAAGACGACAGAGAAGAAAGAGATGCCACCAGCCCTGCTACTCCATCCATCTCAGAGGTGGGCCCCAGGCACCACCCTGAATCTCTAGTCCTAGTCAACACCTGAGTGACTCCAGGTGACACTTCCAGAAGAACTACCCAGCTAAGCCCAGCTCAGATTGCAGAATCTTGAGAAAATAAGTGTCATCTTAAGCTATCACTTTCAGAATGATCAGAAATAGACACCTTGAACTTTTTGAGATTTCCAGTGTGTGTTCTCTAGCTCGCTCTAAGATTAGAAAGGCAACTGCTATTAGTTACATCTTCAGAATCAGAAGTCTTTGACCAACTTAAAACATGACTAAATTTATCAGATCCCTTCTGTTCCATCACATCATTTTTGTTATTAAATTTATTAAATTTCATTGAGAAAAAAGGTTAGGAAGATTTGCAACCAAGGCCTCACTGGAAGCTTGGACCTCCCCAACAAGAAACTACCTGCAGATCTGCTTCTGCAATGCCACTGTTCTGAGCCTAGGGCCACCTTCCTGTGCACCATCAAGGGGCGTTAACACCCCCAAATTACCCTGAAGCAGTGACAGGGTCAGAGAGCTTCTATTGAGGTCCTGCAGTGGAATGTTTGGAGCTGGCTGGGGAGACTTGGAGCCCTGAGCAATATTTGGACAACTCACCATTGCTCTGAATGCCTCTGCTTCCTCAGCTAGGACACAGGGACTTGATAAAATCACTTGCATCCCAAGGAGAGCATCAGGACAGAAGAAGACTCACATAGGGACAGCATCCCATTTGTGCCAGGACTCCCTCCTCTAGGCCTGTTCCAGGGGCTCCCTGAAGGCTTGTTTTCTCTAGTTCAATGTACAGAATATCAGAACTTGGAATAGTCTGCTCAAAGTTCATGGTTTTCAGGTGAGGGGGTAATCTTCCCTCTCCAAAGACAATCTGGAAGTCTCAGCGGATGTTACTTATATCACATTAACTGGGGACAACATCTGAGCATTATTAGGCAGTGGCAGAGATGCTGGACATCCAGTGATACATAGGATAGTCCACAAATGAAGACTTGTCCCACATAACTTTGAATGAACTTCCTGACATCCATGTAGGAAAAAAAAAACAAAAAACCCTGCTCATGAGGGACTGGAGTGAAATCCATTTTACATATAAACACAAGGTATGGTTTTGCTCCATGTTAACACACAACGAATGTCTAAATGGTGTGAAAAGCAGTTGAAGAGTAGACTGCAGCCTTTTCAACAGTTGAGATTTTAGGAATATCATCCTCAAGGGGCACTGACACCAGTAGTCATGGCCCATCTGTGTCAGTCTCTACTTGTCCCTGTCATATTCATACTGAATCTTCGTATATACAACATGTCTTATTTAGCCTTTACTTCAAGTGTCAGATATAAAGAATTATTGCCTTCTCTGAAATTCACATTTATTCAAAAGAAGCACAAAACTCAAATTTGTCTTATTGTGTTATAAATTACTTTCCTTTTATTTCCCCTTTAATTTTGGAGCATCAAATATATTTCGGGATACAGGTAGTATAACTCCTCTGTGAATTTCATTTCAAAATCTTAGGGCGGTTATTCCAAAATATTTGTTGTAAAAAGGAGATGATGGGTGGAAAAGAGGTTAAAAAGAGCTGGTTCTAAGGCCTTGCTACTCTAAGTTCAACTTCACAACAGCAGCAGAACTGGCTAGAAATGCAGTATTACAGGTCTGCCCCAGACAATCAGAAGCAAAATCTGTCTGGGGCAGGGCTTGCTCTGCTAGGGCTACAGGGCACCCACCTGAGTCTGCAGATGGGAATCACACAGACCAAAGTCAAGCTCCCCAGGAGCTTCAGGCACCAGCTACAGCTGTTTAGGAAGAATCTCAGCAACAACCTTCAACCATGGAAGGCTGAAGGAACATTCTTTTGACAAGGTTAGCCCCCAGATGGCTCATAGTTTCCTGAATAGAAATATAAGAGGCTTGGGATGAGGTTGGGGCTTGGGCCTCACCTCTGACACTCCTGTGTTTCAGGATTTTTCAGGATTTTACCAAGTTCCTCAGCTGTGCTCTCTGTCTAATGGGACTGGTATGGACTATCATCCAGGTTCACATTAGAGCTTGGAGGAGTCAAACAATGTGCTTGGCCCACAATAGGTGCTCAGACAAAGCTCTGGACAGCTGAGGGGGGTTTCAGGCACTGTGTACATGAGGCTCTCTGGAGTCTACTCCAGTGGGTAAGAGGCAGCTAGAATCCCCATTCTCTGAAGGCAAGGATGGAACCAGGGCCATTCTCTGAGGCCTGGAGGAGGATGCCAGGTCCTCCCATGTGCTCCAGTCTGCCCTTCTTGGCCTTGCTTTGTTTCTCCAACCCTGCCTAGGGCCTAGCAGGGCCTGAAGCTTAAGTCAGACTCTCTATCATGTCCCAGAACCCAGGCAGAGGTGCTGTTGGAGCACACCCTGCTTGGAAACTGCCTATGTGGCTTCCACACAACAGTTGGGAGCAAAGCAGCTGCGGGGGGCGGGGGGGAGGAAAGCATTTGTTCACCACGTGCTAAGCATCTGTCCTGGGCCAAATTCCAAGGTGAATGGCTCAAATGTATGGCCGCTGCCTTACAAACTCTCCCTTGAAGAGAGGCCCAAGCCAGCATACATGTGCAACATGCCATGAACTCACAAAAGTAGTCAGGGGAAAGCTAGGTTACCACTAATGAGGTGAGCTAATACTGTGGGGGAAGGCTCTGTAGCTGGTTTTGTAGGACAGCACAGAACAGAAGGGCACGGGCTCCAGAGGAGAATGGCCTGGGCTACAGCCTCACTCTATCACTGACTGCTGAGTATGCCAGAGTATGCCAGAGTTGTCATGCCCCTCCAGATCTCTGCCCCTCCCTGTTAAGGCCCCTGAGGGCTGGTCTCCACACCTTCATGCTCCCCTGCCCTCTGATGTTTAGTGGGCTGCACCAAGGACAGCAGCAGAGGAGAACTGATTGTTGGAACAGAGAAGCTGAGGAATGTAAGGCCCTGGTTCCATCCTTGCTTATTCCTTGTTTGTCAGTGTCTGAGTCCCTCTTCAAAGGCCCCATTGGTGACACCTTTCCCAAAGCTGCAGCTCTCTTATACTCCTCCCCTTATCCCTTAAGGTCTAGAGTGAAAACTCCCTCCCTTGTCCCCTAACGTTGCCCTCACATCTGGGGAGAATCTCTCTGAAACACTGTTCAGAGTCCCTTCTGGACTGGCCCCTCAAGCCATGGCAACTGAATCTAACACTTTCAAGATGACTAATAGTGACAATCGTCATGCATAATTAGAACAGTATGTCAATGTAAATACAGGACATTTACTGGGAGCCTGAATGTGCTAAGGGCTTTGAGCATCTATTTTTTTTGGTAACTTAGTCCTCACAACAATCCTATGATTGGTACACGACTGTCTCACCCACGTCTCAGATGAGGAAGGCGGGCACAGAGATGAATCATCAGCAGTCCTTGAGGGGCACCATTCGAACCAGAGTCAGGCTAATTCCAGAGCTCAGCCCCCTTACCCTGGCCATCCTGAGGAACAGCATCCCGGCTGTTGGCTGTTTTGGAGATTCTGAAGGGAGAATGCAAGGAGGGACTCTCAGAAGAGACCTCCAACAGACGCTGCTGCACATGCGAAACCGAGGTCAAGGTAGAGGTGGGGAATTGAGAGAAAGCAAATAGCGTTCATAGGGAGATGAGAATCACAAGAACTACAACCCCTGAGGAAGAAAGTATAAGGCAGAAGAGGCCAAGGACAGAGTTTGGGGAAACATGAACACTGACAAGAAAGGAGAATAAAGGGAACGCTCAGAGTAGAAGGAAGAGAGAAGAGAAAGGGGGAGGAGGTGCCACCAGCCTGCATGCCAGTGTTCACGAGAACATTCCATTTAAGAAAGGGAGTATCTATTCCTTTCATAAGTGAGTAAACCCATGTTCAGAATGCTTCGGGAACTTGTCCAAAACCTTAGTTTTAAGGGGCATAGCCAAAATTTAGCCCCAGGCTCATCTGATTCCACAGCCTCTTCGGAGAGAAAGCGAACAGAAAGGGGCCTCTGGAGCAGACGAGGGGATATTAAACAATGTCTACAGTGGTCATAGTGTATTTTAGAAGAGTCTAAGGGAAACACATCTTCCTGCTCACTTTTGTCCACCAGTCACAGGTAAATAATCCCTGACTCATGGTGTTTTTCCACCAAGGTGATACTTTGCCCAGCATCTTCCGCCTGTCTGTGGTCGGGCTGCACTCTCTTCCCAGACATGACCTTATCTGTTTTCTTACCTCTGGATTTCCTCTTGTTAAACACAGACTGCCAGACGATGACCAACATGAAGAGCAGAATGCTGAGGATCCCCACACAGCACACAAGAACAGCATACACGTAGAGATCTGGAAGGCAAGGACACATGGGGTCAACCTCCCAGGGGCTGTGGCAAGAGGAATGCACTGGCACAAAATCAGTCAAAAAGTGGATTTTTTAAAATCCCTGTACTACCATAATCAAGGCAGTGTGGTATTGGTGGAGGGATAGAGATAGATCAATGAACAGAATAAGAGCCCAGAAATAGACTCACACAAGGATGCACAATTGATTTTTGACAAAAGTGCAAAAGCAATTCAATGACGGAAGAATGGCCTCTTTAATCAATGGTGCTGGAGCAACTGGACTTCCATTGGCAAAAAAAAACAAACCTAAATAAACCTTACATGTTATACAAAAATTAACTCAAATGAACCACAAGCCTAAATGTAAAGTATAAACCAGAAGACTTTTAGAAGAAAACGTAGAAGGAGGTCATTAGGATCTAAGACGAAGCAAAGAGTTCTTAGACTTGGCACCAAAAGCACCAATCATGTAGGTTAAACCTGATAAGTTTGATCTTATCAAAATTAAAAACTTGTGATCTGTAAACAACCATATGAAAAAGATGAAAAGTCAAGCTACAGACTGGGAGAAAAGCACTGTAAGCCACAGATCCAACAAAGGACTGGCAACTAGTATACAAAGAACTCTCGAAACCCAACAGTAAAAAATAAACAAACAACTCAATTAGAAAAACGAGCAAGCCAGGCTCGGTGGCTCAGCCTGTAATCCCACACCTTTGGGAGGCTGAGGTGAGTGAACTGTCTGAGCCCGCGGGTTCGAGACCCACCTGGGCAACTTGGCGAGACCTCATCTCTAC
>NW_007191625.1:18721-34726 GCF_000164805.1 Carlito syrichta
TGGATGGCAGGGTGAGATTCCAACTCAAAAAAAAAAAAAGAAAAGAAAAACGAGCAAAACACACAGAGACATTTCAAAAAAGGAGCATATACAGGTGGCAAATAAACACATGAGACAATTTTCAACTTCTTCAGTCACTAGGGAAATGCAAAATAAAACCACAATAAAATATCCCACACACCTTTCAGAATGGCTAACATAAAACAAAAAAATAGTGACAATACCAAATGCTGGCAAGGATGCAGATAAACGGGCTCACTTACTCTTGGCTGGTAGGAATGTAAAATGGTAGCTAGTCTTTCTGGAAAAAAGTTTGGCAGTTTCTTAAAAGATACACCTGTAATTACCCTTCAACCTAACAATTGTATTCCAGTGCATTTGTCCCAGAGAAATGGCAACTTAAGTTCACACAAAAACCTGTATTAGCATGTTGATAGCAACTTTATTCATGATAGCCAAAAATTAGAAACAATCTAGATGTCCTTCAGTGGGTGAAGGTTAGACAAAGTAAGGTCCAGCCACACCATGGCATATTGAGTCACAAAAAGAACAAACTATTGACACATACAACAACCTGGATGAATCTCCAGAGAATTATGCTGAGTGAAAAATATAAGTTTCTCAAAATGTTTCATACTATATGAATACATTTCTGCAACATTCTTGAAATGACAAAATTATAGAAATAGAGAGTAGATTAGTGGTTGCCAGAGGTTAAAAAAGGTGGCGGGGATGAGAAGAAAATGGGTTTGGCTACAAAGGTCCCTTGTAGTGACAGAAATATTCCATATCCTGACTTGTGTTAATGTTAATATCCTGGTTGTGATATTTTACTACAGTTTCACAAAATGCTATCATGGGGAGAAAATGAGTAAAGGATACAAACTGCTACAAGGGAATTATGTGCATGTTTTTTGTATAGAAATTGATGTTAATCAATAATGATAACAAGATAGAGTATCACCCAGTTATACAGGCTGGAGTACAGTGATGCTACTACAGCTCACAGCAGCCTCAAACTCCTGTGACTGAGTGATTCTCATGCCTCAGCCTCCCTAGTCAGTGGGACTACAGGTATGCATGGCCACCATGCCCAGCTAATTTTTTTTTTAACTGTTTTAGAGAAAGGGTCTCACTATGTTGTCTAGACTGGTCTCGAACTCCTGGGCTCAAGTGATCCTCTCTTCTCAGCCTCCCAAGTATCTGGTATTACAGGCATGAGCCACCAGACCCGGCTCCATATACCTACATTTCTTTCTTTTTTTTTTTTGAGTTGGAGTCTCACTCTGTCGCCCAGAATGGAGTGCAGTGGCTGCTCCGGGCCATCGCAGCCTCGACCTGCTGGGCTCCAGCGATCCTTCCGCCTCAGCCTTCCGATGAGCCGGAATTACAGGCATG
Source organism: Carlito syrichta (assembly GCF_000164805.1). Taxonomy (NCBI): domain Eukaryota; kingdom Metazoa; phylum Chordata; class Mammalia; order Primates; family Tarsiidae; genus Carlito; species Carlito syrichta. Next base: position 20,120 of record NW_007191625.1, read on the forward strand.
CGCTACCACACTCGGCGGATTTTTTGATTTATTGTAGAGATGAGGTCTCGCTGCCCAGGCGGGTCTTGAACCCACGGCCTCAGGCAATCTACTCACCTCAGCCTCCCAAAGGCGCAGGATTACAGGCTGAGCCACCGAGCCTGGCTTACCTACATTTCTTAAACTCCAATGATGAACTTTATTACTGATCTCATGGATAAAATGCCAAAACTACTCAGAAAGTGTAAAAGAAAGCCAAAAGCATTGTTTTAACCTTCTATGAAGCAACATGTTACAGATGTTTGAACTTAACAAATGCTTGAAAACTTAGCAAAAATGTTTTTCTGATGACTAAAATTTCTCCAGCCAACAGACATTTATCATCAACTATGTACAGTACTCTCCTAAGTATAAGAAATATAAACATGAACACACAAAGGTTTTATCTTCCAAAACAGAGGACTACATGATAAGTGCAACAGTAGGAATGTATGCCCAGTACCAAGAACACATAGAGGGACCCATCTCAGCCTGGAGAGACTAGAGGGGTTTCTTCCAAAAGGACTGGAGTTCTGCAGTGAATTCTATTTAAAATAACAGAAAATACAAAAATATATAGAGGAAAAAAGCATCAGCCATCCCATCACCCTGAGATTACTACTGTTAAAATTTGGTGCACTTTATAAATGTATATGCATATATGTTTATATGGAGATCTTACAGTTTCACAACTTGGTTTTTTATTTATCTCATTTCCTCAACAAGTTCTTTTCAAAAAATCATTCAGAATCATTTTGAGAAATATGAAGAGGTTTATCATATTAATATGTCATCAGTGACTTAATCTTTTACTATTGGTCACTCAAAGTATTTCTACCTATTCCCCACAATAAAAAATACTACAATTCATGAACTTAAATCTTAACACATTACTTACAGTATGTTCTTAAGATTAAGTGCTAGAAATGGAATTGCTGAGTCAACAGAAATGTACCTTTGTAAAGCCCTTGAGACATGGAGAAGCAGTTAGTTAAGTGCTCAAGCTGAAAAAGCAAGCCGGTGGAGGTAGTGGGTGGCTGGCTCCCAGGGCAAGCCTGGAGAAAGAGGTTGGGCTTATGGTCAATGAGAGGAAAGAAGGAATGAAATGGAATCAGACATTCAGGTTCCTTTTGACTCTCCCCTCCCTGGTCTGGGCTAAGGGAGGCCTAGCACAACCTTAGTCCCTAGAGTCTGTGAGATCTTCCTGTGCTCTTATGTTGGTCAATATTTTGCCCAGGCTAATTTGAGTAGATTTTTGTTCCTGGCAACCTAGCAGTCTGGACTAAAAATAAAATGAGTAGAAAGTACTGTAGGACAAGGTTGCAGGAGAAAGGAGCATCTGCATCAACATTTATGGGAGTGGGGCAGGCAGGTGGGAGGGAGGAAGAGTCTCCTACAGAGGGATCTGAGATAGTCATGGAAGCTGAGAAGGACTGGAGTGAGAGTTCTAGAAGCCAAGATAAATGCACTGTAAGAAAGATTCTCTAATAGCACCACTACTGAAAAACACTGGGCTTTCCCACTAGGAAGCTACTGGAAAAGTCCTGAAAGAAAGTCATATCAGTGGGATGGTGGAACAGAGCCAGACCAGAGAGGCCAAGGAACCCATGGAATGTGAGGTACTTGAGGCAGAAGTAGAGAAAACTCTCTCAAATGACTAAAATTAAAACTGCCTTTCTAGATAGATGCCTATGTCTACAATGCATGGCTCTGTAGATTAATAGGGTAGAGATAGCTGGGTGGTCAGAGTTTGTGAAGAAGCTGAGGCCTCCATTTAAACAATATAAAATTTAGCAACGAGACTCTTGGATTCTGGACAAGACACTTCATAACAAACTGAGGTACACAGCAGAGTTCACTGACCAGGATTCATGACAGGATACCAAAACATAGCAAACACATGGCCAGTCTCAGATTTATACACTGTTGAGCAAACTACTCCAGAACAAGATTGAAGAGCTGATCCTGGCATGAGAGGATGGTAAACAATACGGTCAAGTTGCCAGGCAGACAGAATGTGGGGCAGGTGAATGCAACATCAACCTTGAAGGGATTCTGCAGATGTGGGCCCCCAGCCCAAAAGGCAGGGAAGTTTGGCTTCAGTCTTATTCTTATAAAGGAAAGAAAAACTATCTTACGAAAGTTTCCAAGCCATTGGAGCCAAGTGGCCTGATCCATAAGCTCACCTCTTTACCTGAGCTCCCTTGTTGATTCCAGTACTGCAGGAATCAAGGTGGGACAACTGTGGTGGGCAATTCTCCCTAAGTAACATAGGGTACACACTCGGGACCCACTCAGCCCTGGGAGGCAGCGAGAGACTTCAAGAAGCCTGGGCTACAGTTTCAGATCCCAGCTTCCTCAACATGGTGAAAGGGAGGCTCTTCACAGGCACCCATGGCAACAGAATCATAAAACATCTGGCCAGTATGGAAGGCTCAGCTGCACTGCCGAGCCCATAGGCCTCCAATTGTGGACACTGGCCAGCAGGTACCTCCCACTTGCATATGGGTCTCCACACACACAGGAACGGTTGTGGCCACTCTCAGTTGTGTTCTTGAAGCCTCAGGAACTGTAACACGTATCCCCTTCCAGGAGGAAAAAAGCACAGAAAAAATGCCTGGATTTCCCTTGATTAGGCAGCATGTAGTACCCCAAAGTTCTGGAGGGTTTTTTTTGTCCTCTCTTCCATACATTCCTTTTGCTGCATAAAGATAACTGTTGAGGTTCTGGAATAGGCATCTAACCTGCTGTTTCTGCTCAAAAAACTGAAACCACCTCCCTAAACGTTCTTTGCAAACAAAAAGGTTAAACTCTGAGTCACTGAAGCCAGAATGACAACCCTGTAAAACTACAGGGCCACCTTTCCTCTATGTCAGCTCATGCAAAGCCCTGCCTTGCTCAGCTCCAGGAGACTGTTCTCAGGTTGGAATGCTGGCCCAGTGTTGCCTTATCGCCCAACTTGTCCTTTAACTTTTCATGTAAAACTTTCTCTAGTTATGAATGTAGGCTCAAAAGTCTTAAAACTCAGACTAGGCCAAACAACACTTGTCAGAAAGCTGAAGCCAAACCTTCAGGCCCAAATTTAACAAAACATCTGCACTTAACCAAATCTGGAGTTAGCTTTTAAAATAGGCCAGGCACCATGGCTCATGCCTATAATACTAGAGCTTTGAGAGGTCGGAGAACCACTTGAGGTCAAGAGTTCAAGACTAGTCTGGAAAGCACAGCAAGACCCCATCGCTACAAAAAATTTTACAAATTGGCTGGGTGTATAGTCCTAGCTACTCAGGAGGCTGAGGCAGGAGGATTGCTTGAACCCAGGCAGTCAAGACTACAGTGAGCTATGATTGTGCCACTGTGCTCTAGTCTGGACAACAAAGCAAAATCCTGTCTCTAAAGAAATAAAATAAAATACTATATATATCTGCACATCCTCAATAATTCTAAAAATCATGTTATATGTCCTGACTTCACTTGCAGTTTTATCTTTTGCCATTAGATTTCCCAAGGAACAGCTGCCATTTTTAGATTCAACTGCAAGCCTCCATGCAGAAAATGCTCAGGCCTCCCTGAAGCAGATGGTGGGCTGGCAGGCTAGAATGGCTACCCATATGGAGGGAAGCCGAAACAGAGGTGCACAATGTCAGCTACTGCCCTCCCTGACAGCCCAACTAAGCCAGGGCCAAGTAAATGGCACCTGTTGCTCAGCAACCATGATCCAGGCAGGGGTATTCAGTGCTGCTTTGAAACAGGGTGACACCAGCATTCCTCAACATAGTCAAAAAGCCCCACTCTCCCCTGAGTCTTTTATATTTCCAGGGCAAATGCAAAAAGCCTAGGAGATGGTAGTTCTGGCGATAAAATTCTGTGTGCTTCTGTTATATTATCTTGTAATCCAGTCTGTAATACCATCATGCTTGGGGTGACATACCTGAGCGACAGCTCTGAGGGATTTTAACTCACTCCAGCATCTTACAAAGAGGCCTGACAATCAATGCCTCTTTTGTACAATGGGCTCACAGCCAGGCTGAGCCAAGCCCCAGGAAGATGGATATCCGTCCGCAACCCCTACTGTAGCTCTCCAATCCAGGAACAAAAGGGCAAAAGGCCTGGGATTGTGCGCCAGGGAGTTTCAACTGTGCCTCTAACCTCGCCAAAGTTGTGGCTGGGTTAAGAAAGCAAAACACATGGGCGCTGCTGCTGCTGTGGAAATCACAGAAAGAGATTGCTTTGGAAATAACTGCTTGGAAGCAGGCATTGCACACAGTGAGAATGATGTTCTGCTTTTTGACGGAGCCTGATTCTCTCTGTTGAGAAGAGAGCATGTGTTGGGCTATGGATTTCATGTAGAGTTAGGTTGAGAGTAACCCTGACATTGTACAGCCACACGCGAATTATGAAATATTGTTAATTATACAAAGTGTTTTGGAAACGCTGATTATGCTGCAAGGTGTGTCAGGACTAAATGCTGTAATCCTTCCAGATATTAAAATTTAAAAATATATATATTTTTTGTACCATGGTATTTTCAAAATACAGTTCTCAGATCACTTGCATAGGAATCTCCTCTGGCCCAGGAATTTCTTTGATCCCTGCCTAATATAATAAACAGAAACTCAGGGGCTGGAGCCCAGAGTGTCCTCAGGAAATTTTGATGAATCAGTGACCTGCCCTTAGGGACACCCAGGCCATCCATAACCTTACACCATCACGGTGCCTGGTCACAGGGCTGCTCCAGAGACATAGGGCAAAATGGGGTTTGCTTCAATGTCACTAAATAACAGTAAGAAGGGTAAATCTTGCCTTTACTACTACTTCATTCTAAGAAGAGTAAAGTCCCTTTCATCTTTTTGCTAAGGACTGGGCAGCCCCTGAATGAGATGCTGAGTGGAGGTACTAGGGATTATTTTGCTAGGAGAAGGTCATCAAAAAGAAAAAGGCAGCTACAAAAGGTGCAGAAGAAAAGTCTGGGAATGCAAAGAATCATTGTTGGAATAAAGTACAATCTGAGAAACAAAATATTTATCACTACAGAACTAAAATATTAGTCTTAGCGGCCTACGTGGGCAACACCTTATGGTTTGCAAATGATGCTCCTAATTGCAGTTACATTTTTCTATGTAAGAAACAAAGTGCTAGAAATCACTACTTTATAACTAGTTAATGGAAGAGGTGGGCTTGAATGCAAGTGCTCTCCCCATGAGCCTGGCCCTTCTTCTGCCAGATTACCCACTGAGTTAACAAAGGATGATGGGGGGCCCTAAGGCACATCCGCCCCTTCAGATCCTTTTGGCTAGATCATTCCTCATCAGTAAATGCAATGCCTTCACTAAACATAATTCTTTCAAAGTTCCTGACCATGCTTTTTTTTTAGTTGAAGTCTTACTCCATTGCCCAGACTGAAATGCAGTGGCATGTTCATGGCCACCCCAATGTCCACCTGTTGGGCTCAGGCAATCCTTCCGCCTCAATCTTCCAAGTAACCAGAACTACAGTGCGCACTACCACACCCGGCTAAATTTTTGATTTATTGTAGAGCTGATGTCTCACCAAGTTGCCCAGGTTGGTCTTGAACTCGTGGCCTCAGGCAATCCCCTCACCTCAGCCTCCCAAAGTGCTGAGATTACAGGCTTGAGCCACCGTGCCTGACCCACCTTTTAATAGCAACCAGTCTTTCACTGATCAAAGGCTCTGCCTGAGAACTCACAAAGTACTCTCATTGCATATGGACATAGTTTTTACACACTTTATGACAATAATTTATCTGAACTTTCCTTACTCCAAGGCAGGGTTTTTCGCCCTCAGCACTCTGTGGAGCCAAAATTCTTTGTTGTGGGTACTGTCTTGTACATCATAGGATGTTCAGTATCATCCCTGGCTCCCATATACTAGATGCCAATAGTTCACTTCATAACTGTGGCAACCAAAGATGTATTCACACATTGGTCCCCTGGAGGAGGAAAATCATCTTGCTCAGAGGCCCAAACCTGAGTGTGCATCAGAATCACCTGGAGATCTTGCTAAAATCCAGATTGTTGGGCATGACCCCTGCCCCCCCCGACACACACAGCTTCTGACTCTGTAAGCCAGAGTAGGGCCCAATGATGTGCATTTGTAACAAGCTCCCAGGTGATCCTGAAGATGTTGTTCTGGGACTACAGTTTGGGAACTCCTGTTCTAAGGCAGTGGTTCTTAGCCTGGCTGCACAGTGGAATCATCTGGGAAACCTCTAGCAAGTTCCAACTAAATCAGATATGTTGTCCAGGCATCGGTTTTCTTAACGATCTCCCAAGTGATTCTAACATGGGTTGAAAATTACTTGCTTAAGGTTTTCAAACAGTTTCTAGAAGCCTAAACTCCCTTAAGCAACCTGAAATAAAATGTAGTCACGGTAGATGTACTTATCATTGTTATATCACTTGAAGATTCTTCCCTAGTATCACCTAAGGGAGGCAATTTTGGGGAAAAAAACAAAACAAACAAAAATTATGCAGATTGGTACTTTAACCTCTACTCTTTCAAAACTGTGGGCAACATCACTGGGGGATTTCTATCCTACTTTAGTAAGTTTAGACCCAGAAAACAACTTGATGTTAGGGTCAGCTAAGAAGTTAGTGTCCTTTATTCCTACTCTATTTCCTTCCTATTGTCTAAAAGTGGGCTGCATCTTATAATAAATAAATATGCAAGCTTTACCTTCAAAAAATGCCCATGTCTCTTTCTTTTTCTCAAAAGACGAGTCTTCAGAAGCTTTAAGGGAAATCACTGTAAGACAAAAAAGAAACAGCGTAGCATGAAGTAGAGTAATTTATGGTCCTGCCCACATAGTAACCCAAAATAATGCCATATGGTATATATGGCACTTATATTTATAAAGTAATTTTCACATTTGCAAAACTGCATGTAATTGTCACAACTCACACGTCGGGTAGAGGTGCAATGATTTACACCTAACAACTGGGAAGCCTGGGACACAGGAGACATGAAATAAGTTGCCCATGTTTAAAAGCCAGCAAATAACAAAGCCAGAACTCAGTTCAGTAAAAGCTTCAGTTGCCCCACATACTTGCAAAATAGATTTCCTCGATAGGAAGTCTAAGAACCAAAACATTTATTTCACCATTTTAGTGAGAGTCTTTTTAAACTGTAGTGTACTTGCCCAAGTATTCCTAAAGGAGCCTGAAGTCATCCAGTGACTCAGGATCAGTGCTCTGAGCACCATTCTCTACACCAAATAGTCCCAAAGAGCCACAGGTATCTGATATTGAAATTATTTTATCTTCTTTCAGTTAGTGGTTGATCACTGAATTTACTTTGCCTATTTTCAATATGGAGGGAAACAGAATTAAATCACACTGTGTAAAATCCTGAACATTACACTAAGGAGTCTAGAACCATGGAAGGGTTCCATGCATAAGGGCAACATCATCATAATAAGTAAAAATCTAAAAATTAAACTGAAATGTAAAATATCAGGGAATAAGCTTATCGTTCTATATCTGCACTGTCCAATACGGCAACCAAAGTCACATGTGACTATTGATCAACTGATACATGACCAGTGTGACGAGGAACTAAATTTATAATTTTATTTAATTTTATTTCATTTAAACTTGAATAGCCACATGTGATCAGTGGCTACCACATTAAAGAGCTCTCTACAAGAGAATCAAGGCCTAAATAGAAAAACAAAGGTACAGTAAGTCACCTACAGATGAATGAGTTCCGTTCTGAGAGCATGTTCTTAAGTCCAATTTATTTGTAAGTCCAACAAAGTTAGCCTAGGTACCCAACTAACACATTGACTATGTAGTACTGTATTGCAATTGGTTTATAATACTTGCTATAAAATAATACATTAAAAAACACACCAAAAAAATTTAAAATCTTATAGTACAGTACCTTGAAAAGTACAGTATTACAGTATAGTTCAACAGCTAGTACACAGGGGCTGGTATCAAGTGAACAGGCAAGAAGGGTTACTAACTGGAGGAGGTGGGAAATGATAGAGTTTAAGAATCATCAGCAATAAGAGATGAAGGACAAACTGCAATTTCAGTCACACCTAATGCTGATGGCACAGGTTCTGGTTCCTTGTTGGATTCAATTCTATCTACCCACTTGAAAAAAATGATTCAGTGAGGTCTGGATAGTTGCTCTTTTTTCCTCTCATGATAAGATAGACTGGACTGCATTCTGAATGGCTGCTGTAACCTTTACACAACTTCATGTTTGGATCCTGTGTCTCAAAAACTAACAATATCTCCTCAAATAATGTGAATTAACATTTACATCTTTGAAAGTTTGCAGCTTGAAAGTTCCTATGTAGGGGACTTAGTATAGTTGGACTGGAGGATGAAAGAGGCATGGAATATGGCAAAGATGGCCTAGAACTTTAATTCTAATTCCTGTCCTTCCTACAAACTTTTGTATTATTATTGCTATGATTTCAATTCTGACTTTTTCATCCTTTTATCTCTCTGGACCTGGCACTGGATATTTTCTATTGAGTCATTTTCCAAATCACTAATTTTCTCATTATCTGAGTCTAACTTGCAATAGAATCCCTCATAAAGTTTTAAATTTCATTTATTGTTTTTATTCAGTTCTACATTATTTGTTTGATTTTTTAAAATATATCCCAGCTCTGGAATGAATTTCTCTAGCTTGTCATCTAATTTCATAAGCATATTAGTCATACTGTTTTAATATCTATGCCTGATAACTTTCATATCTGCAATGCCCATAGACCTGTTTCTATTATCTATTTTTGCTTTGGATTTTATTCTGTGGTATGCTTGATTTTTTTTTCTGACTAAATGCCAGACATTATATGTAGAAAATCATGGAAACTCTAGATAAAATTTAGTTTCCAGATAGGAAATTAGAGCAGAGAGATTATCACCTTAATCCAGTCAGAGTTTGACCTGTTTAGATGCTGGGTCTCAGTTTTTATAGTCTAGTCTATTTCTGGCTTGCCCTTACTTTTAGGGTTTACTCAGTATTTTAGTGTTCCCCAATGGAAAGCCTGGCATATTTATCACAACCCTTCCAAATTTCAACTCACTATTAGAATTGCCAAAAACTCACTCCTAAACATCCTGGTCACTTTCTGCATAGCTCCTCCCAAATAGTATGGCTTAGATATGGTTGAATTTCTTAAAGAGTTGAGTGTCTCCAACAATGGGCTCACTTTACTGCTGTCCTCTATGAGAGCTACCTATCTAGCTAATCCTTCACAGAAAAATTAGGGTAGTTGAAATATATATGCACATATATATAATTATGTCATACACATAAATTTATGAAATACACGTATGTAATTCAGAAAGTAGAAATGCAGATAGGTTTTTTTCAGTGTTCCTAATTGTTCTCAGAAGGAGGGCTTTGGTCTGCTATAAGTGAGTTTGCCTTTACCATAGAACTCTCCCATTAGAACTAAATTATTTAAAACCAGTGGCTATAACTTCTACCACTGTATCCCCATCATTGTCAAATGATATTGCCTGGCAGATGATAGGTGCCTGATAAATAAATAAATGATCTATTTCTTTCTGACTGCCGGTCTGGACATCCAGGAAAGAACTCTTAGTGGATATTTGGTCTTGCACTTGATATAAGCTATGTCAGACAATTTGTTCATCATGCCCAACTTCCCCTGCCTGCTTAATTTAACCTACCCAGAGCCCTTGTAATCCACTGACTGCCAGAGCAACCAATCAGACTCTGCCTTTGAGCACTGAAAATAAGAAACAGAGTACAGATGGCTGTTATGGGTCTGAAAGAGCTGGTAGACTGTGGGGTGGGATAGCCATGTTGAAAAACAGGCGAACAGGATGAAGCAGAGGCAAGAACCTGCACAGAGGAAGGAGAGGTAAGAGAACAGGGCTCAATGGAACTCCTGGCCCCAAGAGGCCTGATATATTGTGTTTACTCTCCTTGCATTCCGCAAGCTCTGTATCCTTTAAACTGTTCCCTCCCCCTTTTGAATCAACGTAGCTGGATTTTCATGGCTTTAACTAATCAATTCTAGGCAAGGATAAGAAAGTCCTGATGAAGGCAACACAGACATGGACAATAAAAATATCCCATCTCCAAGGAGCTTGGTTTTCAGCAGGTCAAGGAAGCCCATCATGGCTCAGAGCTTTACCACTCCATGTGGGGTCCATAAGCCAGCAGCATCAGTGTCACCTGGGAGCTTGTCAGAAGTGCAGAATCACAGGCCCTACCCCAGATCTACTGAATCAGAGTCTGTTTTTAAACCCAGACTCCCTGGGTGGAACATGAGCCTTTTAAAGTTTGGCAGGCAGTAATGTTTGCTGGGTTGAATAAACTTAATTGTTACTTGCTAGTTGTGTGACCTCGGATAAGTCATCTAACTTCCCTGTGTCTTAGTTTCCCCATTTGTAAAATGAGGGTGATGATAAGTGATGATGTGGGTAGATGTGAAGGTTAAAGGGGTTTACAGGTATGAAGGGCTTGAATAGCACCGAGACCTAGTGAGCCCGTTTTATTCACAAGGATCCCAATTCCCTGAGAACAAGGACTTTTCTATCCATTTTATTTACTACTCTAATTCCCATGTCTAGAGTGGCTCTTTGCTGTCAGCCTTTTGCCTCAGAGTGTGAATCTTCAATTGTTCAAATGACCAGCAAGAAAGAGTTCTCCATACTTGTGGTTAAATCTCTACAGTGCACATGAGCTACTTGCTGTTCCAGCCATGGGAGGTGCTTTTGAATTGCTTTTATTCACCTTTCAGGGCAGAAATTAGGGGTCCCTGATTCAATACCTTTGCCAAATTTGGGATAGAAGATAATAAATTCTCCCTAATTTATGTATAAGACATATATTGAAAGAGCTAATAAACCAGGATTCTAAACTAATGGGGCTCAAAGCAAGGAATTACTAGATGTTCTTCATTTCCTCCAATGCAGAAATTTATTTTATGGGAAAGTGCAGCCACTTTGATATCTGATGATTAGCTAAACTGGTCATAAACTTATCTGTTCCTACAAGAAAGAAAAATTTTTACATGGACCCTGCCAGAGTGTCAGGAATTTTCCCAAGGTTCTGCCATAACACTCTTGTTGCAGCTGCTAATCCTGTGCTATCTCAAAGTGAATTTGATACATTGTCATATCACGTGTCTGAGTCCACAGACTATAAAGAAGGAAGGTTGTGGGATACCGCCAGGCCAACAGGAAGGACTTTGTAGTAGAAAATTGCACCACTATCCCTGGCACAGCTGCATGCAGCTGATAGAAATTCACCTTGGTCAACCTGTAATCACTGAGGAAAAGAGGCCCTCACAGGGAAGACAGGCTGGAAAAAGATGAAATGCTTCGAGAAAACATTTTGCAAGACTAAGGAAGAAGTGGCAAATTTTCCAACCACAGATTCCTAATGTGGGCCAAAGCTGAAATAAAATGCAAATCTCTTGATCGAAGAGCACATAAAACAGTTTCCAATGAGGTTAGCCATTAGAAGGCTGTAGCCTTCTAAATAGGAGTCAAAAAGTCTATCTACTTTTCACTTTGCTGGCCTCACCTTGTGATCCAGTTGGACTCACAGATGATTGGGAAGAGGCAACAAGCAAGCTCTCCTAGCAAACTGCTGTCTCTTCCTATACACCAACTTAGGGAAGCTGAAACCTGCTCTCCTGTCAGCCACCAATGACTGAAGAAGTGCTCTCCCCAATCCCTTAAAGAAGAAAGCATGTGAGTCCTGTCAGTCTGTGAGCAAATGGGTAGTCTTATGGTTCATGATGGTGGGCTCCTCTGTGCTCGAGCTTTCTCCATAGGAAGTAGGAATGGGACTTTCATCTGCTCCAAGGAAAGAGCCCGACTGCAATAATGCTGTCTGACTTTTCCTGCCCCTCCTGATTTCCACTTACCACCCTCTTCTCCCTGGATGGGTGAGGAGAAGCCCCCGATCCACGTGAGCTTCTGACCACAGCTTTTCTCAGGGTGGGAGGAATGTAATAAAGACCTTCTTTCTGGTGGCCTCTGTCTTGCTATGTGCTCTGAGACTGGTCTCCCAGCAAATAGCTGGCATGAAGGAAAGGGGCAGTGGTGAATGCTGTGTGCCCCCTTGGGAAGGTCTTATCCAGCTGCTGGGAGTGATGTCAGCCCTGCTTCCCAGGGAGCCCAGCCTGTGGCCACTTCTGTGCATGCTCCTCTCCTATCCTTCCTGTGTCCAGCAAGCCCATGAGGGAGGGTGGTGCAAGGACCCTGACCTCTTCCTCCCACAGGATACAGGTCTCTGGTCCCTGGTTGGGCTGGGAGGTGAGGAAAGGGGAACAGGTAGCAGAACTGATCAGGGAAGCAGAAGGAAGTCCAATTCGGCCTCAGTGGCAAACCACCTTTCTCAATACAGCTTTATCAGAAATAAACTGAGCATTTTGATTTCTGTTTGACTCCTATCCATGGCTCTAAGGCTCACAGTAGAGAGGAGTAAAGAGCCCTTAAAAGCGAAATTTGTCAACTGACTTATTGACTGCTTTATCATTTCCTTGGGAACCCGGCACCCAGTGAACAGAGCCTGTCTGACATTCTGGTGAATTGGTGACTCAGTTAACGATGCTGTGGGTTACTCTGGGCCCTGTCCAGGAGCGCAGAGTTGAATGAAATCGAATAAGGGGCAAGTTGTGAGAGCCACCACGTCACTGATCCTCTGGAAAGAAAGTAGCCACAAGATCAAACAGTCTGGAGAATGCAGCCCAGCGTTACTGAGACAAACTGATTCTATCAGGCTTGTGTCTGGAGGAAGCAGGTTGGAAAGAAAGAACCTCAGTCAGGTCTCCTTTGATGGGACCTGTGGGGAAACCATCACTCACAGAGGTGTGAAAAATGAGAGGCTTGATCCCTAACTTAAAAAGAATGTCCTGGTGCTAACTTCCCTGGTGAGACTGTGTTTCACAGGCTGTGGCTGTGACTTCACACCAAGACTGGTGACAATGCCCTCTGGGCTTCAAGAGGCCTCTGGTTCTTCCACAGTCCTCCTTTCCATCAACTGAGAATGTTGATGCCCTTTATTTGGACTGACCTCATTCATCCACAGAAGAGATGGCCAAAGACTTTAAGAGGCCCTGGGAAGCTGTTTCTCCCTAAATTCTCTCTCACCTATTCACCTGTACCTCCAGTTCGTTTAACATGGCATTCTATAATTAATGAAGCTTAGATGCAACTATAGGTTATGTCCAAAGTGAGGTGCACATTCCTGGCACAGAAAACCTTCCAGAATGTCAGATTTGAGGGAGAGTAGAGGAGAGAAGAGAGACCCTGGCATGTAGAGAGACGCAAGGAAGTCACAGGGGACAGCAGCAAAGATGCAGGAAAGACAGGCTCCAATTTTGGAGACACCTTGTTTCTGCTGCTGGTCAGGCTGGTACAAAATATTCTTCCAGATTCTACAGATCTTGACCTCAGAGAGCATTGTCTTCATTTGTATTCTAAGACCAAGATGTTTAAAATTTTATTGTGTAGGAGAATTAACTGAACTCTTATTAAAATTAAGAATCCTAGGCTTTGCCTCTAAATGTTTGAGGTGGGTTCAGGGATCTGCCTAATTAGGGAGCTCACCTCTCAGAAAATTCTGAAGTTCTAGGTCTCAGGACCTTACTCAGCTGTCTTAGTCCATTTGTGTTGCTGTTGCTATAATGAAATAATGGGGGCTCAGCAACTTATAAGGGAAAGAGGTTTACTTGGCTCATGGTTCCACAGGCTGTACAAGAAGCATGACACCAACATCTGCTTCTGGTGAGGTTTTTAGGAAGCTGCCACTTATGGTGGAAGACAAAGGGAAGTCAGCATGTACAGAGATCACATGGTGAGAGAGGAAATAAGAGTGAGGGAAGGAGGTTCTAGGCTTTTTTCAACAATCAGCTCTCTTGAAAACAAATAAGAGTGAGGACTCACTCTTCACTGTGAGGCAGCACCAAGTTACTCATGAAGGATCCTCCCCCACAACCCTAACACCTCCCACCAGGTTCCATTTCCAACACTGGGAATTAAATTTCATCCAGAGACTTCACATTAGAGAAGCTCTGCCTTATGCACTCCTAGAAAGAAGATGGAAATTGAGTCCAAGAAGACCTAGGAAAGAAGATTCACATAAGAAGGTAAACCCTGAGCCTCAATTTCCTGTCCTGACCAGGAGAGGGTCTAGAACTCAAAACTAAACCTATGCCTCTTCAATCTAATCCAGGGGAAACAAGAGTAGCTACAAAACATAAGGAGTGAGTTTATCACAAAGTATTGTCTACAAAAGACTCAAAAATTTACCTTTAAATAACCTATGTTGATGTATATGATATACAGAATACAGTTTCCAAGAAACAGCGATTTTTCAGAACAGGTATCCATAAAAATCGATGTATCTGTCTGTGGGATCAACTCCCATTCTTGGAAATTGGAGACAATTTGAGCCAGAGAAGCCACCCTCCAATATTATTTAATGTTTCACTCCCTTCCCCTCTCTCTACTGAATACATGACCTTAAAATGCATTACTCAGCTGGGCTCGGTGGCTCAGCCTGTAATCCCAGCACTTTGGGAGGCCGAGGCAAGTGGATTGCCTGAGTCCACAGGTT
>NW_007191625.1:34958-54586 GCF_000164805.1 Carlito syrichta
TGGAAGGCTGAGGCGGAAGGATCGCCAGAGCCCAGCAGATCGAGGCTGCAGTGGCCGGGAACGTGCCACTGCACTCCAGTCTGGGCGACAGAGTGAGACTCCAACTCAAAAAAAAATGCATCACTCTGCGCCAAAGCGATGCTTTACTCATTTATCTTGTTAATGATCTGCATCTATTTTCCGTACTTTCTAGACTCCTTCTTGATCCATAGTTCAAGTTATAGTTACTTTGACGGAATGAATGAATAAAATAAACAAGATACTATATATATGTGGGTCAAGGCTTCTCAAAGGGAATTTTCTAGGACTATGACATCTTCACCTTCTGGAAGGCTGGAAGAAAGGTTAGGGGCAGGAGGCCTCATCCTGCCCAGTCACCTTTCTTTCCTGAAGTCTCAGAAACAGTGGGGATGCACTAGCATGCCACACTCCTGATGCTGATGTCTCCACAGTATTCTGGCCTTGCAGTCACAGGTTTTGTGTCTGTTATGATTTATTTTATGACCTGTCAGTTTTTATTCTCCTACAGGATGGAGGCTGCAAGTCAGAAGATGACTCTTAACCAGAAGATGACGCTCATTATCAGAAGATAATCCTTAGGTTCTCTCAGGTTGAAAGGAAGGGGCAGAAGTTTAAGGCTCTGATCCCCGGCATGTAGGCCTTGCTAATTTGCAACTGAAGGAAAACAACAAGATCACCCTTCCTCAGTTTCTCCAGGCGGCATCTTGCACAGATTAATTGGAAAGAAAATTGTAAAGGGATCAAAAGAAGATGGTGATATGAAGTGTACACAAGATTCTCTATTAAAATAAAGATGAATCAACACCTTTGTTACACATTTAAAGTTAATACATTCAATTCACCATCCCTTCTAATTTAATGATGGGGTGGTTCCCAAAGGGGGAGAGACTGTCAAATGTAACTATGTCCTCACTGTTTATAACTGGATCAGAACTCCCTGGGGAGAAAACTGCAATGCCAGAGAGACACAGAGACCTCTGTTTCTTCTCTCAGAAGCTTGTCTTTTGCTTCCTTCCTTCCTTGCCTCTCCAAGACTCAGGTCAAAAGCATCCTCCTTTGGGGCTCGGATAGAGCCATATATGTCAGTAGGACCTCTGAGTGACCTACAGGGAGCAGCTGATGCGAAACAGTAAAGCTCCAGTTTTGTCTAGTTTAAACCACCCTCTCCTTTTGCATTCAGCTTAAGACAAATTTAGAAAACATAGCAAAAGAGCAAACAAAAAATATATGTATTAAATAGACTTCCCATTATAACAAAGCAGCAGAAAAGGAGTCCACCTTCTGAGAGGGAAGGAGCCTCAGAATACAAAGCCTATCTTTATGTCCTCAGTACCAAAACAGAGGACTTGGTGACTGGTCCTCTCCACATACAACAACTCCGGGACAGGGCTGTGTATTCACCTTCCACGCCAAGTTTCCATTTCAATTGGGCATTTTACCAAAGATTTGGATCACACATTCACTCTTTGATCCAAAAAGTCATTATTGAGCCCCTTCTGTGTACATGCACAGTGTCATGTGTGAGGCTGCATTTTAGAAGAATCTGGCAAGGTCCGTGGCATCAAAGTCCCTGACCAGGTTAATCCTGCCAACCTGTCCTCTTATCATTGCTCATTCCTGGCCCCCACCAACTGTAAACATGCATGCAAACCCATCAACTCATTTGTACATTCCTCTTCTGCCTCTTGCCCAGGGTGTCTTCTTTCCTGAAGTGGCATGGCCCATTGCTGTCTGCTCAAGCCCTCCTGCAGACCAAGTGGAGTTCCACATCCTCCATGTGACCTTCTCCTGTGTCCCAGGAATGTATCCTCATCTCTCGCTTACTCCCATGTCAGCCTTGCTCTGGTCTGGCCCTTTCACACTCTCTAATTTTACTCTCTCTTTAATGTCTATTAGATCTACACCATATCTATGTATTCTCCTACCTACATTATGAGACTGAAACCCTGGGAGAATAGGGATCAAACCTGACCACGCTTACTTCTCTTTGGACAAGGCATGGTGATGATAGGCACATACACTAGGGTTTCATGCATGTTTGCAAGTTTAAGCGTTTAATCTAAATTCTTCCAAGACCATGGCAGTTGAAATGAGGGTAGGTACGATGAAGAATTGTTTTAAGTGGTGTTTAAATTACACTCTGGTTGTCAATTTGCTCCCTTTGAGTGTCTGGACCTGTTGACACTTTAAACACCATGATGTGTGCTTGCTTAATTAAACAGTAGCACTAAATGTTTAGTAAGTCTCATTCCTAATTATCTATTCCATGTCTCCAGAGAAAAAGGAATTATTTAATTTCTTCCACTGAAACTTGAAGTATCAGTTCCCTGTGGTAGTAACTTCAAATCTAATTATTAAATTTGCTCTCACATTTTGGGGTTGAACAGCCAGATGATAAATTTATATTATAATTTCATCTTTGCCCTCAAACACTTCTAGGGTGACAAATAGTTTTCCATTTGCTTTGTCTACTCCCCAAATTTAAACTTTACTTACATAATTTTAAGTCAAATAACAATTTGGCTTGTTAAAATATGCTATTTGAGGTTACAGTGAATTACTGATTAAATTGCAGGAGACAGCCATTGCAAATTGCTTCTGTTATTAGCATCTTCACTCTTGATGAAGATATCTCCCTCTAAATGCATAGAGATTTATTTCGATTCTGAATGTTAGGCTACCTCTGAATCTGCATTGTAGAACTGGACTGCAAAGCCATTGAAGATCATTGAGTCTTGGGAATCAAAGCTGCTGCACAGCCCTAAGAGCAGAAACCTAAAATGAATGACCACATCACTTCTATGAACACCTGGAGCACATACTCCCTGGGGTGAAGGCCCTGCAAACCCATCTCAAAGTTCTCCCTATAAGATGTGTAGAACTCAGGACTGCATCTTTGGTCCATCTTTGTCCAGGAGCCCCATGGACCCTCATACTTCATCTTGAAATCTCTCTAGTCAATATCTGAAGGAGCAACCAGGCTTAAGGGCTTGTACAGCCCCTGTGTGCTTCCTTGGCCTTCGGAACTCTACAGAATTTGCATTTCCTTGGAGGGACAAGACCAGATAGGTGCCCTAGGGGGACAAGTTTGGAGGTAACAGGGCGTCAAGCAGGATGGAGGAGGCACAAAAGTGGGAAGACTCCCAAAGTTTAGGAAAGTGGAGACAAAGGGAGATAAAGAAATTACTAAAAGGAGCAAGGGACAAGGTCAGGGCAGTGGTTCATGCCTGTAATCCAAGCACTTTGGGAGGCCAAGGCAGGAGGATTGATTGAGCCCAGGAGTACAGGATCAGCCTGGGCAACATAGTGAGATCCCATCGCTATCAAAAAATTAGCCAGGCCTAGGGGTGCACATCTGGAGCTACTCAGGAGGCTGAGTCAGAAGGATTGCTTGAGCTCAGGAGTTGGAGACTGCGGAGAGCTGTGACTGTGCCACCGTACTTGAGAACACAAACAGCAACATCCTGAACTTGGAGACAAAGGGTAAAGGAGGTGAAGGGCTCACAGAGAGTTAGTTGGGACTTGATTTGCCAAGACAGGGATACTGTGGGCTTCACTCAGCAAGATGCACAACAAGTGACCAATCAGCACTGAGTGTGCAGGACAGACACAGGGGCAGATGTGCCTTCTGCAGTTACAGGGCAAAGAAAGGGATTTTTTTTTTTTTGGAAAGAAGCATTATTTGAAAAAATATTTACTGCAAGTAGCTTTCTATTATTTTTCATTTAAATGGGAGATTTTGGCCCCCTAAAATATGAAGCCATTGGATGCAATTATTTCTTTTCTTTCTTTCTTTCTTTCTTTTGCTATTTTGGATCAGGGTCACTGAGAACCAAAAATATTTGGAAATCTCTGCACTAGGCTATAATGCCTGCCATATATAAAGTGCATTCCAATTCAGAATACCCTGGAAACCCCCACATAAATAAGACACCCCCACAGAGACAGAAAGACATGGCTACGCAGTTTCATCTCCCTGTTGGAAATCATCCCAATCCTCTGCTATGTTCCCTTTGTTTTCTTCCTGTTTTCCTTGTGCCATCCACTTCAGCCTTGCTGTGCTCAGAGTGTTGGGCCAGCCCCATTACCCTTGGGATTGACAGGTCATTATCACGTGCTTCGTTTTATCAGCTCACCTGCAGTGAGGCCACGCCTGCCTCTCACCTGCTCCCAATCAATGAGTGAACAGCTGCTACCTAGAATGGTTGTCACTGAAACAGGATACAGGGCCCATGAGCTGCCAGGATTGAGATAAAAGCACCTCATTCCCTCCTGGAACAATGTGTTGCTTTGTGTCTCTGACTTCCTGGGATGAAACTGCTGCCCCCTCTGGTGGGTGCTTTTCCACTGATAACACATTGCCTCTTCCGAAAAGCCAGTGAGCAGGCCCCAAGGAGCCCGTACAACAGACACCAAGCAAGCTAGATCCTTCCACTGCCCGGAATGAAAGTACTTCCGAGAGCTCCATCCTTGGCTCCTGCCCTTTGGAGATCTCACCTACACACGTGGTTTCACCTACCTGACTCAGAAATTAACTCTCACTGGAAAGGGAGCTTCAGACCACATGTCTGTGTGCCCACTGAACATCTCTGAGGGGATGGCCTCCAGGCATCTCACTCTTCTTAACTTCCCAATCCTAAACTCCTGCTATGGACTGCTCCATCTCTATGGCCCCCCTTGCCAGCTATGGGCATCTCCCACACATACTTACTAAGACCCCTGAATGTCATCCCAAAGCTCTCTCCATTACCCACATCCAGTCACTTAGTAAAGACTTCTCATTCAGTCTCTTAATATCTCTTCACTTCTACTGCCTAAGTTAGTCCTTCATTATGTCAAGCCTCAAAAGACCCTGCCTCCTCTGCCTCGAATCTGGTCTCCCCAAATCCATGTCCCAGGCAGCCAACAGAGGGATCCATCAAAAACTTGAAATACTTCCCAGGCCTAATTCAAAGATTCCTCAAGCTGTCTTAATACTATCATCTAGACTGCAGATTAAATATTTAGATTCCATCCCAGACCTAATAAATCAGAATCTCCTGGGCAGATGCTTGGGAATCTGCATGTTAACAATGGCCCTGGTTACTCATATCAGGCAAGGTTGAGAATATTGGTCAACAAAATCAAGTGGAAGCTCCTTAATATTCAGTAAAGCCCCTGCGTGATCCATAGTGTCCCCTTGTCATACACACTGCCTCCATATAAACCTACCTGACTCAGAAATTAGTGGCAGCTCCAGCACTGCTCATAAGGGAACCTCAGCTCATAAGGGATCCTCCTGTGTATTCCCACAGTTTCCCATATGCATCCGACAACTGCACTCACACTGGAGCACCCCATGTGTTTGTGTATCTGCCACCCCTCTAGACAGATTCACTCATGTGGTCCCAGGTTTCCACTACTGCAACAGTCTGGCACAAAGTAGATGCTCAATAGCACACTCACTGAGTGAAGGGATAAATGAATCTACCTAGAGCTGCTGAACATGGTCCGCAGTATTATTTTCTAATGCAATTTCTTTGCTGAACTCAGCAAAGCATCCTGACTGAACAGATCTTGTCTCTGAAGGCAGCTGCTCATTTGCTTATCACGTTTGCCACTCTTCTCCAGCTTGAATCTGTCTTACTGGATATAAGGTTCCCAAAGCTAACTGTGGTCCCCATTAGAGTCTCACCAGTATAGTACACACAAAACAATTATCTCCTTCTCAGGGACACCAGGGCGATTTGTATGTACATGGACGGAAATAACATGGCTATTCATGTTACCATAGCACATGGCAGACGCATGAATTCACTGCCATTATCACTCACAGTTCCCTCGCAGAGACAGCCCCCCTGGCCTCCTGGTGACTATCCAGCAGTGCTTGAGATTTGTTTTCCCCAAATGTATTACTCTGCCGTTTCTCAAATTGAATCTCATTTTGTTATTTCCTGCCTATATTTCTTACCTCTTTGGAATCGTTTTCATTATGTTTTACTCCTCACTGGCATTAAGAAGATTTCCCAATTTTGTATCATCCCTGAAGTTCATTAGGGTGATGTGGGCTCCTTTTTTCAGTATCACTGATAAAACAAAGGAACTCAAACTCGACACTGACCCTCATGATTTCCACTGGAAACCTCTCTGGGGTTCCAATGCTATCTGTCACCAAGGACTTTTCAATCCATTTTTTTTTCTAAGCAGTGTTTCTCACCCAGTGAAATTGTCGCATGGCACAGGCAACTGGAGAAACTGAGTCTCATTCTTTGCCTTTCTTTTATCTTTGCATAATAAAAACAACATCAACAAGTTCATCTGGTATGATATTCTCTAAAAGAAGCACAACTCCACGGTCCTCTATAGATTCCCACACTTTCATTTCTGTTTTATCGTTTTGCACCCCATGATATCAACAACCCTTGGGGCACCCAGGAACAACCCCCAAATCCCACACATACATGGTTTGCACATAAACCCATATTTAAAATTTCCCCACTCTTCAAAATCCCCAGTTCTTACCACATTTTAATAATTGCACAGTGAAAACATAAAATGGCAGCTTAATCACTTTCAGAAGTATCTCCAGGAATTCATTTATTAGGGTAGATTTTTCCCAACCATTTGCTACTTATTTATTATCACCATACACATAATGCTCAAGGACATACCCAAGTTTTTGAAAAAACCAGAAACGTGTATAACAATATAAAGCAAATAATAACCATAGATATTGGGGTGGATTGGTTACTTGGTTTGGTCTTGAGTTTTATATTCTAATTTTTTATTTTGCATGACAGTCATAAAGCATGTTACAAGTGCATGACTAAGGAGCAGACTGCAGGTTAGACATCCTTTTCTGTTCAAAAGAGCAAATCAAAGCACAAGTGATATGCACTAGTGTTGTGACAATAGACTTGATTCCACTGTGATATGGATAAAAAACTTAAATCTCCACACAGCAAGAGAGCTTCATCAGTAAAGACCTTTTGCAGTCAGGGGACTCACTCACCACATCCTCATCCCTTCACTCCTCAGAGAAGAACCTCTCACCTTTCTTAAGTGGTGACAATTCACAGATTAGAAAAAACTCCAGCTAAGGAAAAGCGAGAAATTCTGGAAAATAGGAAAGGTACCAAATGACTACAGACATGCAAGTATCTTGCTTTTTTAAAAAAGTAGGAAAGTAGGCTATAAAAACTATAGATTGAGCCGGGCTCGGTGGCTCAACCTGTAATCCCGCGCCTTTGGGAGGCTGAGGTGAGCGGATTGCCTGAGCCCGCGGGTTCGAGACCCGCCTGGGCAGCGAGACCTCATCTCTACAATAAATAAAAAAAAAAATCAGCCGGGCGTGGTAGCGCATGCCAGTAATTCCGGCTACTCGGAAGGCTGAGGCGGAAGGATCGCCGGAGCCCAGCAGGCGAGGCTGCAGTGGCCGGGAGCGGCCATTGCACTCTAGTCTGGGTGACCGAGTGAGACTCCAACTAAAAAAAAAAAAACTATAGATTGATTGACTTTTCATCTATCTCTGACAGATTTCTGGATTGGATTTTTAAATAAAAATGTTAAGAAATTAACAAAAAGAAAAGATAAATCACTAAAAGGTATTACCAGGGAAACTTCAATTGCTTTTTAAAAAGGTTCACTAGTAAGGATCATGAAAAAGTCATGAATATCTCAAGGCTAGTTTCCTAGTAAGGCAACTGACAATCTTTAATGGTAGCCATATGGACTAGATAAAAAAAATGTGGCCAAGATAAAAACCCAAACGGCAAAGTAAAAATGCATAGTAGTATCATACAAAAAGGGTATAAGATGATTTGCTGTCTCTAAAGTACTGGCCAATGAGATATGGATAGAAAAAGTGATGAGATATAAATTTGCGGATATTGAAAAGCAACTGAAAGAGACTACACTCAAAATAATAAGGTAACTTTTTATAATGTCAAATACAAGTCAAAGAAAACCAAATATTTCTTTGTACCAGCGGTAACCATTTAAGAGCTATGTGTATAAGTGTGTGGAGGTGGAGGAGTAGATTCTAATTACAACTATAAAATACCTAGAAATAAGCATAATAAAAATGTTCAAAAGTCATGTGAAGAAATTTTTACTGAAAAGACATAAAAAACACCCTAAATACAACATTTAAAATCTTAAAGCTGTCTAAGAAGTATATACCCATCACAAACTAATTTATAAAACAAAGGAAATTGGAGTCAAACCCTAACATAATTTTTACAAAACTAGATAAATGATTCTTAAGATCATCTTAAAGAAAAACTAAATGTATAAGAGTAGCTAAGACAATTTAAATAATAGTGAAAAGACTTGCCCTATTCCATAGTAATTAAAATAGTGTTATATTGGTAAAGTATGAAAAATTATTCAAGATAAAAGAATATTATTTACTCAGAAGACAGTGTAGGAACAACAGGTTAGCCATTTGTAAAGAAAAAATAAATTAGCTACTACATACCTTATATAAAAACAGATTCCAAAAAGATAAACAAGTAAAGCTTTCTTTTAATCACTTAAAATATTAGATAAAAATATAGAAAATACTTTCATAAGTTTAGGGTAGGTAATCCTTTCCAAGATTAAATATAAAACTAAGGAACCATGTACAATTTATTGAATGCAAATTACACCTCAATTTAAAAGATCACTAGAAAAAGGAATACCACAAAGAAAAAAATGACAAATTTCACTACATAAATATCCTGAAATGTGAAATATTTATATGGTAAAAGAAAACACAAAATGGAAAGTGACAAACAGGAATAAGTTTTTTGCACCATGCATAATAGCTAAGGAAGTCACAATCACAACTACACACACATATACATGCACCACATATATGAAAAATACAGAATAGACAATTATGGTTATAAACAAGAAATTCACAGAAATTTTTTAAACAGTCAATATAAAGAGATTTTTTTTAAACAGTCAATATGAGGATTTTTTAAGCAATCAATATGAAGAGATGCTCAACTTCACTAATAATGACTACAACAGAAATGATATTGCATTGTTTTTTATTGACTATAATAATCAAAATTAAAACAACAATGGAATATTTTCCCATCATTGTGATAAATAATAGAAAGTGGTAATAGGATCAATGGTTAAAGAGGCTTCAGAAAAATAGACACTATCATGCAATGATGGTCAGAGTACAAGTTTGTGTAGTCTTTTCAACAGTAGCATTTTGGCGTTGTCTATAACAAATTTAAATAGGCATACCCTTAAGACCAGCAATTCTCTTTCAAGGAATTTAACCAACAGAAACACTGGGAAAGATGTATAAAGATTTCACTGAAGTTCTGTTTGTGTTAGTGAAAAACTGGAAGTTTCCTAAGTATCCATCACTAGGGGAATGACTGAATACAGTTTGGTACTGTCTCACTATGTAATATCAGCTGCAAAAAATATATGCAATATCAACAATACTCATAAAACAATACATGTACTATTATTAAAATACATGTACAGGGATGTGTAGGTCTGCATGAATGTCAATAGGAATAGGACTTGAGCTAACCAAATTGTTGACAATGATTATCTCTGGAGATGGGAGCAGAGTTGGAGAAATTAGGCCGTAGGCGGGGGAAAGAGACTTACACATTTCAGTTTTTGCATTGACTCCTTTATGTATAATATTTTTCACATCATCCCCTATGCCACAACAGCTTACAAAAACAGTGGTGTGACTACACAATGTTATGTCAACCATGCTAAAAACAGAAGCTACAGGATATCAGAGGTGAGAGCTCTCTACGGGCAGACATGCTCAAAGAAGGCATGCTGGAAAAGGAAGGACGGGTGTGAGGCCTTGAATAAGATGTACAATTGGAATAGGCTAAAGAAAGAGATGTCTTCCAGAGAGGGTGACTGACTGCATCCACCAAGTCATGCCTACCTTCAAGTCATCCACAGTAAAAGGTGTTAATGCCACCTAATAGTATTTCATACATTCATCAGTTATTCACTAAGGGTCAATTTTGCACCAGGCACTGATGCAGGCATTCATCATCATCATCATCGTTATCATCCTCAAAAAGTATATATGATTGTATTAGACAGGGTTCTCCAGAGAAACAGAAGCAACACATCCAGAAATAATGGTTTGCCAGTCATCTGGGTATCCCCTAGCCCAGTCATGGCGATACATAAAATTACCCATTATAAATACATAGCCCAATCCTTGGGGAAAAGGAACTTTCAATGCTGATCAGAATATAGATTTATTAACTATTTTTCAGGTCAATTCACATCTTGAAATTTAAATCATTTATACCTTTGGACCAGCAAGCTTCTTTTCAGGACTTTATCTAAGGACAGGTCCATTCATGGAGAGTTATTGACAAGGATTTAAAGCAGTTTAGATGCCTAATAACAATAACCGAGAAGCTAAATTGTGGTGCATCCGCATCATGGAATACTATTCTGTCATTAAAATTATGCTGTGGAAACATATTTAACAACAAGGGAAAGTGCACACACCATTTAGTAATGTCAGAAAAGCCACAGAACACTATTTATAGTAAGAATGAAATTAGATTTTAAATTTTTATTTGCATAAAATGACTGAAAGGATTTACACTGCTGTTAAGTTGTGCCTGAGTGGAGATATTAAAAGTCATTTTTATTTTCTTCTCTAAACCCTTTCAGTATTTTTCCATGTTTTCTACAATTGAACAATATTACTTCTGCAATAGAAAACAACCAACGTATGGAAATCAGGACAAATAGTAGAGCCAACACTCCTGTGGCTCTTCTCTGTGCTGGGAACCATTCCTTAAATATATCAGTGCAAGTCTCTCTCTGTTTGCTAGGCAAGGAACCCACAACAGAGAGAGAAGCCCAGGCAGCAGCCTTCCATTCTGGGAGTTTACATTGAAAGACAAGCCAAGTGTTTATCTCATATTAAGACTATTTCAGGAAGGAGACCAAGATTAATTGTGTTGTGACGGGCAAAGGGTGGGTTTTAGGAAATCTCCCTTCTCCCTTGGATGGCTTGAGACATCTGTTGAAAGGAGGGAAGAAAAGTGGGTATATTAGAAAAGAGAGACTCAGGGGGCCTGGGGTGGGACAGCTACTCCAAAACGCCCCAAGAGCTCCTGTTCAATATTCCAACCAGTGTATTTGATCACCAAACTTCTCATTGTTGGTTTTGTTTTTGTTTCCCATATAACAACTGTTAACATGAGGTGGAGATTTAGGGAAACAAAACTCCTAGAGAGGAACAAGGCACAGGATCTCAGGGAAAGGCACCCTGGGAGGCTACAGCCACAAGCCCATCCTGTCCCTACCTGGGAAGGACAAGCAGCCAATGCTCCATGCACTCCCCCTTCCTGGAGTGGACACGCTCCAACCTAAACAAGCTGGTCTGGTTTCAGGTCACTTACTTGGGGTTACCTTTCTTTAATCATCTTGGAACAGTCCCCTGGAAGCTTATGTGGAACGTTCTAGAAGATATGGTCATTGCTTCCATTCTTTCCATCAGCAAATCACAGCCCAGAGGCTGAGGCAGAGCAGACATACTGAGGTGGGCAGAGCTCTGCTCTGCTGGCAGGTGAGAACCACCTCCAGGTGAGAGGTCAGAGAAATGGGAGTGAGCGAGAAAGAGTCAGGGAGAGACAGAGAGACAGAAAGAGAGAGAGAGAGAGAAGTGAGAGAGAGATAAAGAAAGAGAGAAAGAGAAGAGGCAGTGAAGGGGAAGGGAAAAGGAGGATGAGACGAAAAATAAATGGAAGAACAGGGAGGGAAGTGGAGAAAGCAGGAGAAGAAGGGGGAAAAGATTCTTCCAGTGAAGCACTTCAGGTTTTTGGAGCAAGTTCCCAAATAAATGTTCTAGAAGGAACCCAGCTTCACTCACTGAAAGTAGATTCACATTAAATAACAAATCAGATGATTGTGCTTACTTGAAGGTAGCGAACTTTTTATATATTCTGTTTGGCAGAGCATCACCACTGCCAAGAGATTTAGTGCATGATGCCAGAATATACTGTGACATAAAGACAAAACAAAGCAAAACATATATAAGATCTTGTGCTTCAGAGTCAAGCAATATTCTGAGTGAATTCTCTTCCCAGACTCCAGTCATCTGATAAATTTTTTTGCTTCCTGCGCCAAAATATATATTTATACTAATAGTCATTGGTTTTCTTCAATTAATTTGCTTAAGGAGAAAAAGTACACAACATTTTAGTTACTATGTCATTTTATAAGCATTACAATAAGGAAACTCAACAGACAAGTAAAATTGAACTGCTTTAATGACTCTCCATATAAACTATTTCATGACATGTCCCTTATTCATGTAGGACATTAAAAATACTTTTTACAACTAAATTTTGTCCCTTAAGAAAAGCTTGTCAAAACTTTACTAAGGTCTTTAATGTTATATTTTGTATATACAATAAAATTAGATTTGTTTTCATATTTGGGACTATCAGCTTTAAGTTGTGATCCTCTTGATTTTATGCCAAACTAAATTTAATTTCAAAGTAATCAAAAACATAATTTTAGTGCACAGTACAAATTATTTTTAAAATTGTGAAAGAAGTCCTCTTGAATAGAACATTAGTGTCAAAAAAATGATAATCCTCAAATCTTGGTATCTAAAATGTTCTGGAAATGTGTCCCATACATCCTATCTGTCTTCAGGAAGTACGGACTAGCCCTTGTCCTTTGCCTGCTTCCTGATGAATTTCTCAGCAAGCTTGGATGAGTTCCCTGGGCAACGGATCAAAGCCACCAGTCTGCCCTGCTCCTATGCCTGACAACTCACAGCAAGACCCCCCAACATGCGTCTCTTCCATGGGTGCCTGGCACTTCCCAACCAAAGTGATCCAGGCTGCACAGACCTGAGTTGAAGGCTGGGCACTAGCAAAGACTCTCTTAAACAAACTCTAGCCAGGCTTCTTGGAGTCCCTTCTCAACTAGGCCCAACTGTGGCCTATAGACTTGAACAAGCACTAACACAGTTTCAAACAGCTCAAGGTCATATGCCTAGGATGACCCTACTCTCCATAAAGTGTCCGCTTGAAAAGTTCAAGGCTGACAAAAGCATTTTCTACTTGTTCCAGCTAACACCTGAAAATAGAACCTTGTCTCCCAGTCTCTGTGGGGAGGTAGGAGCCTAGCTTCAACAGGCACATCAGCAGATTCAGAGGGGCTCCACGTGGACCAAACATCTCTTCCCACTGCTTTTTGTAATTTTCACACTTCTGACTCTCCTGAGTCTCTGAGTCCTCCCCACCCTTCATTCTCCCTTTAAAACACCAAGTCATGTCTGCACAAATCGGAGTTGAGTCCAGTTCACACTGGACTCTTCCCTACTGCAAAAGTCATTACTGAAAAAAAATCTGTCCTGAGCTCTCTGAGTAGTGATAGCACGCAGCCAGTCCACTCTTCAGACACGACAAAGGTTTTGCCTAGAGAGCAGGTTGGGTGGTGTGGGGACAGTGTCTACACCACATGTCAGCCCATGTCCGAGTAAAGATCTAGCCTCAACTCACAGCTTGACTCATGGCTGTGGCTCACAGAGACTGACATGATATATTCTAGCCCAGGAGAGGCAACCTGGGAGACTGGAGGGAGGGCCACTGACCTGTGCCCCACACCTCTCCCCAGGGAGATGAAATGTATTCTTACCTCTCATTTCCGTCGCTGAGGAGCCATTGGACCATGCCGTCCATTTATTCCTGTGCTTGCTGATTTCCTGGACTTTGCAGACATAGTGCCCTTGATCTGTGGGCTGGAGGGTGAAGACAGAGAGTCTGTAGAGCATCCCTCGCCTCTCCTCAAGCAGGCGTAGCCTCTGCCGGTTAGCACTGCGGCTGAAGTTCCCGTAGTACTGTACCACCCGGAGCTTGGTCATCTTAACCATCAAGGCCTCCTGTGAGTCGGAGCGTGCAAAGAACCAGCGCACAGCCAGCAAGCTGTCCTTCCGCCTCTTCTGGGAGACATGGCAGAGGAGAGTAGCATTTTCCCCCTCCAGGTAGTCAACCACGGGCCCCGGGGACACGGTGACATTGAGGGCCCCACAGACCTCTGCAGAGAAAAAATGGAAAGGAGAAGATGAGGAGGGCCCCATGTCTCCATGTGGATAGTCCAGGAGGAGCCAGGGAAATGTCTCCATGCGGTGGGTGTCATGGTGCTCTGCATGGTCAGAGAGGTTGGTGGCCCCTGCGCCCCTCCATGCTTACTCTCTGCCTTTTAGAGGAGGGTTCTTCTGGAAGTGAGCCATCCATACTGACCACCTGGCCCCAAAGTATTTTTCAAAATTGTGTAATTAGCTGCTGATACATTATCTAAACCTCAGGAGATTTCACATAAAATTTGAGATTTTTGGAATCTCTTGAAAATATCCAGCCCACACCTAATATGCTCCCACCTCACTGCCTGGCTACCTCCCTGAGGCCTGCTTTTATCCATTTTGTCACCAGCCTGATGTCAGCAGTGTTGTAGGTCAGGAGATGTCTTGGGGAAGGGCAGGGTCACTTTCTCTGATGGCCTGTCCACCAAGAGGCTGGGCCTGCTTTTCTGTGTCCCTCTCCCTGTCACAGTTATTCCAACTGTAACCAGGGCAGATTGTTAGTAAAGTCAGGAGATGTGCTGTACTGGTACAAATGAGCTGGAATGACAGAAGCTGCTCAGTTCTCAGGATCCATGGTCTCATAGTTGAAGAGTAAGAATAAAGAATAAATGAGCTCAGGACCAGGGAGAAATGAGATACTCTCCCAACACCCCCAAAAGATGCTTCAGAATTCCAGGCCTAGTCCACTACTTCCTGTCTTTTGGTTCCTTGGTTAGAACCAGCCTGAGGGCTGCCCCCTCCCAGCTGCTGTTCTGCCCCCAAGCTGAACTTTGACAGAGCCACTCCATCACCCACACAACTATCCAGATCTCAGAGACCTCAGAGATGCCAAACACTGCTATCTGTTCCACTGAGTAGAAGTCACTATTCACGGTGCATCCTTGACTGTGCTGTGTGGCCAGGTTGTCCTGGCGCTCAGGGGCACAGCCTTCTCCTGGCGTCAGAACCCAAGAAAGGACACTGTGCAGGATGCTCAGAACCTCTTTTTGCCCAATCAGGGCTGTCTTCTCACCAGATCCCACATCCGCATCCCTGTACTGCCCAGTGTGTAACTCCAGGAAGCCACTCACTGCCCACCACACCATACAAGCAGATGTCCCTGGGCCTATCCCAAACCACAAGTTTCAGTCCCCAAATGTCACCTTCCAGTCACATAAAGGGGCTTGAGCCCCAGATGTCAGAGTCACCAAAAGCTTTGACTCTTGGTCAGTACTGTAAGTGAGCAAAGAGGAAGGAGGAAAAAGAGATCCAGTACAATCTGAGCATTCAACAAAGAGGCTGTGGGTAAGTAAGCATGAGGTCCTACAGCCAGGAGGGTGCTGTCTTATAAAAAAAAATTTACATTGCAAAAATTCAGGCAATAGGTCATCATCTTATATGCTTCCACTAATTATTTAATAAACTGAACACCTTAAGAGAAATAATTTGAGGGCCAATTTTCCCCTCTCATCTCTTAGAAAACAGGCACTAGCTGACAGGAGAATGGAGGATAATCTAAGAGCCCTAATTTATGCACATTCATAAAGTGCCTTTTGTCAAGGCAACATTCACAGGTTCCCAGGAATTAAGACCAAGACATCTTTGATATATATGGAATTAAACTCAGAAGAAAAAGCTTAATGCTCAGCTAGACTCTTAGCTTCTTGTGGACAGATAGGAGGTATTCTGTGTCTACAGTGATGAGGAACAAAGCCAGCCCAGGGAGATACTTTGGAATGCAGATTAGCAGGTAGCCAAGGGAAGGACACATTCTCTTATAATTATCCCATCATCATCAGAAGTCACTCATGTTGGGGGAACAAAAGGAATTGGCCTCACTGTGTCACCTGCAGCTCGCCCACCTGCAGGCACCCCATATGCCATATTAAATTAGTGGACAGCATCTCCTCCTGACTGCTAGGCCTTGCCTGAAGTCCACATGTCCCCCATGGCAGGAGCTCCTGGTGAGAAATGCAGCAGCTGGGGACACCAGCTGACCCCACTCCAACAGCTGCCTGGAGTTGGGCAGGCGGAGACAGCAGCAGAGATGCAGCAGCTGGCTTTCAGAATTTTATTCCAACCCCACCCCGCCCCCAAGAGCTCCCCAGCGGAGTCCAGGAGAGCTGAGGAAGGCAGGAAATTGAAACAAGATGGGTAGGATGAGAGTGCAGCCCCGGGACCTCAAGCCCCAGGCTCCTCCTATTAATGTTGTGTGAAGGAAGGATTATTTATAGTGACTGAAACCAGGAGAATGTGCCAAGCACTCCAGTCCCCATGGGAGGCCAGATTCCATCCTGGAGGGAAGCAAGTAACCCTTCCACTTCTGAGGCTTCAACCCAGATCAGCAGCTTCCAGGAAAAGGAATGGACTGAACTAGCTTCCCAAGATGAGTTCTCTTTTTCTCTTTATCAGTGTACCTCCCTACCTTCATTTTGTGCCATACTCTCTTACAAATGGCACAAGTAACTGCTTCCTTCATCTAAGTGCAAAGACCCTTGATACCGGCGGAATTGTATACTCCCAAATTTCATATATTGAAACTTATGATTCCTCAGAATGTGACTGTATTTGAAGATAGTCTTTAAGTAGGTGATTAAGTTAAAATAAAGTAATTAAGGCGGGTTGTAATCTAATATCATTGGTGTACTTGTGAAAAAGAGATTAGGGCACGAACACCAACAGAGGAAAGACATGTGAAGACACAAGGCAAAGGTGGCCATTTACAAGCTAAGAAGAGAAGCAGCAGGGGAAACTAACCCTGCCAACACCTTGATCTAGGACTTCCAGTCTCCAGAATGTGAGACAACACATTTCTGTTGTGTGAGCCATCTACACTGTGGCAGCTCTACCAAACTGATTCAACCCTGTTTTCAGAAATGCTCATTTCAGCCCTCCACTGGCCACCAGCCCAGATATTTACACCTACCTTCAATGCAGCAGGATGGGTGGTATGATTGGAACTGTGATGGCCAAAGGTCCCTGAAGTCTGAAAGCTTTGAAAGAGTGGGTGGCAGCCTCTTCAGGTTGTAGGGGCCCCTGTGCCTACGACGAGACTTCTCAGCAAAGCCAGGTACCTTGAGTAACACCCTCTCCTGGCACTGGAGATGGCTGTCTTAAACTCAGCAAAGGTGGCACTTGTGTACTATGAGAAGAGACAAGGCAAGCAGAGGGGAGAGAATGCAGGTAGAGGACCTGGGGCCTAGCAAACGTTAGCTAGTGGATGTTTATTTCAATACTGAGAAAGATTCAGACATCTGCCCTACTGCAGTAGTCAGGTCCCATAGGCCTCAGCAGAGGGAACACCAGTGGGAGTCAGGAGAGGACAATGGTAAACCGCACATCCACCTTCAGAGGCAGGTGACAGGAGTGTAAGATCCATGGAGGCCCAGATCCTTCCCTTCTGGATCTCAGTTTGAACAACAGAGCATGCATGCCCTGCAGGACAGAGGGGTAAACATGGGCCATGCCAGCCATCAGAAAGATGGGATGGGTGTCGCTCAACTCCTCCTCCCCAGGAACGATGACAGAGCAGCCTGGGCAAAGCAGATTCTCCCTCTCCTGACTTAGGAAGGAGAATAGCCGAAGTTACTCTGTCCCAAAGAAGAATTTAGCTTCTTGTTTTGTGTCCCCACTTTGTAGTAACTGAAGTGGAAAGTATACCTGCCCCCAACATTATACCTTCCCACTCAGAGTTCCCGCTTCCTCTAGCTTTTGCCCCATGTGGCAGGCACTGTGTGAGGAAGACAATAACATTCCTGACTTCATGGAGCTGACAGTCCAGTGGGCAAGGCAGCCATTCATCAGGGAATAGGAGAATGTAACTACAGTGCCACCTGCTATAGAGAAAAAGGTCAGGGTTTGAGAAAATCATGGCAAGATCCTGATCTAGACTTTGAGGTCAGGGAAGGGATCCTTGCCCAGGAGCTGAAAACTCAGAGTTAATGAAATAAAACTTAGAGCAGCACTGAAGAGCAATCTTTGTAGGAGAGGGCCCCCCTGAGCAAAGACCCTGAGACAGGAAGACCCAGGTGCTAGGGAGGAGACATCCTGGTGAACTGTACCCCACTATGGCCTAGACAGACACCCCTGCCTGCACATGGGCCTCAAGAGGGAATTCACCTCAGTCAGGGCCTCCAAGGCCACTTCTCAAAGGAGGAGTGTGACAACACAAATAGGGAAGAGACCAATACAAACAGAGGGATGGGATTCCTGCTGCAGTGAACCTCATTCCTTCAACAAGCACATGCTCCATTACTTGGCTGACCTGGGCACCCCATGGGCTGGGCACCAGCATGTTCATTCATGGTCTCAGTCAGGTGGGGAGAAATGATGAGACACACGCAGTGGTTAGATGGGGCTAGGTGAAGAGCCAGGGGCTGGTATCCAAAAAAGCCAGGCCAGAAAACTGGTTCTGTTAGGTATGAGGCCCTCGGGATTTTGGTTTCCTCATCTGAAAAATGGGAAAATGATGACTTTTGTGGTGAGCATAAGGCTCCAGTGAAAAAAAACACCTTTAAAATATACTTGACATTCTCCAAGAGCTGGAGAGGGGAGGTAACAGAAAATGGTACGATCACTATCCTGCAAGGAGGGTGGGCTTCATGGGTTCATAGTCTGCAGGCACACAGGGCCTCATGCTTGGAAGTGTTCCCCCACTTGATTTAATCTCTGCTGTTGCTTTCTGAAAATTTTAATAATTTTTTAACAAGGATCCCCAAATTTTCACTTTGCAATGAATCCCACAAATGATGTAACTAGTTATGCTTGTAAGTGAAGTTTAAATTCCTGTGGATAAGAGCTAAGATGTCTAACCTCCTTATTTGTGTTTGGATAATATCACTAAAAGGACTAATACAGCTCTAAAACACAGCTCTAAAAGGGCATCCATGTAGCTAAATGGTAAGTAACCTGCACATTGTAAAGTGGGGGTGGCAACCTCCAGGCGCAGGAGAGTGAAGGACCTCTAACAGAAACAGGGCTTCTACCTCGTCTGGGATACAGAGGTGGCACAGCAAGGGCTGCTCAGTTCTGACCTGGCCAGGGATATGTTGGTGGCTCTGTGCCCTACACTTCCTCTGAGCCTGAAGAAACTGCCCCTCCTTACTTAAGAAACCCAGGAGTCTCTATGTTTATAAGGAACGCAAACTGTCAATACCAATGGGCAGCAGAGAACTTTCTTGTTAAAAGAATAGTCTGAATTCTCGACAGTGGAATCTCTTAAAGATAAGCAATTGTATTACTTAAAAATCCATGGCACCAGGAGCCAGTGTTTACTGAGCACTAAGCAGAGGTGCTACCAGACTTAGTCCATGGGGTGATTCATTTACATTAAGCCTATCACCTGAAAATAGCTCTTAACCAGGACAAAAATATCACCTTACCCAATGATAGAGGCTAACATCTGCTGGATACAAGCTCTATACCAAGTACTATTCTACATACTTTAGATGTATTTTCTCAATGTATCCTCATACTCTATTTATCCCCATTTTTTTTTAACTTTTTTTTTTTTTTTTTGAGTTGGAGTCTCACTCTGTCG
>NW_007191625.1:54837-57056 GCF_000164805.1 Carlito syrichta
AACCCGCGGGCTCAGGCAATCCACTCACCTCAGCCTCCCAAAGGTGAGGGATTACAGGCTGAGCCACCGAGCCCGGCTTATCCCCATTTTATAGACAAGAGGACTGAGGCACAGACAGGATAAGCAACTTGTTCCAACTCACATAGTTCATGGCAGAGTTGCAATTCTAACCCAGGCAATCTGACTTCAAAGGTAGTTCTTAGTCATCACTCTGGCCTCCATCTTTGCTTTAAGTGAATATTCTGCCTGTCAGTTTTCTTTTTGTAAAATAAGAGGTGGGAATTGGGTGACCACGAAGGTCCTACTCAGTCCCAAATCGGAGAAGTAGAGAAATGTAGAGGTTAGGAAACTGAACTTATACATAAAGTGGGTCTGCCAGGCCCTCTCTGGCAGAATTGTGGTGAGGAGTTGTGGGGGAAGCACTTAGAAGAATGAGTGGTGAGTACCCTGCAAGCAGGAGCTGTTATTATTCTTTGAAGGATGGCTCTGACCATAGCCAGGGCAGACTCTAAAGGATCCCAAATCCAGCTCTTAAGGATCCCGAGAGCTACTGGAAACATGAGACTGTCCTTGAACCCTCCCCAAAAAAGGTACATTCTGGGGACACCCATTCACATAGCACCTGTAATAAGGAAGGTGGTCATGGAGCCTAGGGAGGTAAGGAACTCTGTGTCCCCTTGCATCCCAGTGGCTACTGGCTACTCCATGCAGACCATGAGAGCTGGTCTGGCCCAATAATTCCAGCCAAACTTCCCATCATTCCCATCTAAGACAGGGACAACAGAGAAACCATGAATAGACCAAGCTGCAATTTCAAATTCAGTGGAAGCCCTACTGTGCCTGTAACCAGGGGACAATAGATGGATTTCTTCCCACTGTCATCCAAGTCACAGTGGCTCAAACTCCAGCTCCACTGCTTCCTAACTGGGTCACCCTTGGAAAATTACTTAATTCTGAGCATGAGTTCCCTAATTTACAAAACAATGACAACACAGCTTAGCAGTTATAAGCACAGAGTCTTGAGCCAGGCTTCCTGGATTCAAATCCCAGCTCCAACACTTATAAGCCTAGTGACCTAAGGCAAGTCAGTTCATGGGCCTGTGCTTCAGTTTCCACATCTCTAAAATAGGGATAATAATAGCACCTCCTTCAACAGTTATTGGCAAGGTTAACTGAGTCAATATTTTGTGAAATACATATATACATATATATACTTGCTCTAGTCATTATTACTTTGAAGTATTGTTGTGATTAAAGGAAGTAGCATGCAGCATTACAACTAGCACCAGATAGGTACCCAGGAAAAGTGAGTCATTGATATATTCATTATTACAATAGTTTTATTCTAGCCAACTACCCTGAGTCAGCAGGACAGGACTCTGGGGAATAAAGTGAAAAAATTATTCAGTAACTTACAAGTGGGAGCAATAAAGCTCAAACGGGAAATAGTAAGGTGGGCAGAGAAGCTAATCACAAAGCACGGTGCTTGTGGGAAAGGGTCCACTTCAACCAGCCTGGATACCTAACCATCTCAGCAGGCCTAGTCACCTCAAACAAGTCTTCAGTCCCCAACTTCTGGCCAGGGCAGATCCAGCCACTCCTGACTCTGTCTTCTGAGTAAGTCTCCAAAGAGAGTTAAAGAGAAGTTGCTGCCCAGAGGAACCTGCCAACAATTGTGGGTCCTGACTGTTGAGGTAAAAAAAAAAAAAGAAAGAAAGAAAGGAAAGAAAGAAAGGAAAGAAAGAAAGGAAAGAAAGGAAGGGAGGGAGGGAGGGAGAGAGAGAGAGAGAGAGAGAGAGAGAGAGAGAAAGAGAGAAAGAAAGAAAGAAAGAAAGAAAGAAAGAAAGAAAGAAAGAAAGAAAGAAAGAAAGAAAGAAAGAAAGAAAGAAAGAAAGAAAGAAAGAAAGAAAGAAAAGAGAAAGCCACCAACTAGGGATTGCGCGCTCCTGCTCCAATGGTCCCTTCCTCCGAGGCCTGTCCCTTGGAAGAACACGGACTGTGGCGGGAGTCCCTGCATGAGCGCTGCAGCCCGAGGCGAGGTCCGGGACAGGGACTCGGTTCCCGGGAGGTCATCCGCCGAAAGTTGGGAAGGCGCCGCTGTGCCCAGACAAACACGCGGCCAGCCCATGGGGGCGCGCCAGCGACAGTGACAGCGCAGCCCCGGGCCCGCGCCCGACGGGCGAGGAAGGGACGCTGGCGGCGGCGGGGCCTCCCCGCCA
>NW_007191625.1:57330-58235 GCF_000164805.1 Carlito syrichta
GCCCCCGGCCCCGGCCCGGCCCGCCCCTCGGGCCGCCTGCCACCACTGGGGCCAAGGCTTCTGGGTCCCTAGGCCCGCACTGGGCACGGGAACCGCCCCGCGATCGATTCGCTCAACTACCTGTGGGCGTTTCCTTTCACCACCCCCATTTCCCAGATGAAAAAACTGAGGTTCTGAGAAGTGATTGCTTGCGACTCGAGAATACGCAGCTGCAATGGGACTGCTGGTCTCTTGCCCCACAGTCACAGTCATTCCTAAGGGGAGGAGGTCTTGAAGCTGGGAAGTGGGGGTGCAGCTACCAAATTTCGGACCAAAGACTAACCCGCTAGCCAGGGGACCGCTTGTGCTCACTCCACAAGACCTATGCGAGCCAAGGAGCGGCCGAGGGGAGTGAAGCCACTTCTGCTGCCGGATCTTGGGGACGGGGGCCAAGGTGGGGGGGACCTTTAGAATACGAAGAGGGTCTGGAGAGTCAAGTTCAAAATATGTGGAAGCTATTAACAGTAATGTCCACTTAGGGTGCCCTCAACTAGGCCTGGGTTAAGTGTTTTGCACGGTGTTGCACGCCGTCACTGAACCCTTCACTATGAGAAGGGGATTAATCTCCATGTACCTCAGTTTCCTCCATCCAATGGGGAAATGGGCCTCTCCCTCAGAGAGAGTTCCAGAAGACCCAGTGAGACAACTCCAGTTAAGGCATTGCACACAGCACCTGACATGTGAATGTTAGCTGTCTTTATTATTATTATAGATAAGAACTCATAAGCAGAGAGATGAAGGAACAGATCCAGGTCCCACAGTCAGAAAGCACAGATCACTCAGAGCTAAAGCCTGGTCTCTTATCACGGTTCGAAACTTGGGGTCTGCACCTGATAGATGTGTTAGTCCAGGATCTCTAAGCAGAA